>NC_091206.1:34373830-34383830 GCF_040958095.1 Procambarus clarkii | reverse complement strand
GAAGGTGGCATCTCGGAGAGAGTCTTTGAAAGCCTTAAGGGGAGTACGGCACTTACGGCCGTAGAGCATCTCATAAGGAGATACTCCTAGTGACTCATTGGGAAGACTTCTGTAAATACACATTATAAGGTCGATTTGCTTATCCCAATCCTTAGAGGTTTCACTACAAAACTTTTTCAAGAGTGCTTTGATAGTCTGATGACTACGCTCAAATGAACCCTGTGAAGCAGGATGATAGGGGCTGGACAATACCTGTTTGATGTTGAACTCCTCCAGTGTCCTTTTGAAGAGATTACTGGTGAAGTTGGCACCACAGTCGCTCTGAATCTCCCTGGGAAATCCGTATTGAGTGAAGATCTTCAATAGATGCTTTACAACCGTAGCAGCTGTGATGTTCTTCACTGGAACTGCTATGGGAAATCTGGTGGTAGGACACAGGATGGTTAAGATATAGGCGTTACCTGAACTGGTCCGAGGTAAAGGACCAACACAGTCTATTATAAGTCTGTGGAAAGGTTCCGCAGGCACCTGTATGGGAATCAGTGGCGCTCTGGGAATGGAGATGTTCGGTTTGCCTGCCATCTGACATGTATGACACTGTTTTACGTACTGTTTGACGCTATTTACCATACCTGGCCAGTAGTAGTCTTGACGAATTCCATGGTAAGTTTTGTTGAATCCGTAGTGGGAGAGTGCTCCGTGGGCCAGGTATAGAATAGTGGGCCGCAGGCTGGTAGGAATCACAAGTTGTTCGATGTTGGCCCAATCGTCCTCCTCCTTCAGTTTACTGGGTCTATATCTGCAGTAGAGCAAGTCGTTCTCTAGGAAGAACCCAGGAATACTGTCGGGTTGAGTCTCAGCCTGGAAAAATAATGGTGTTAAAGTAAGATCTTCCCTCTGCAACTTTCGGAACTCCAACTTGGTCAGATTCGGGGGTAGTTTCTGAGGGTCTTGAGGGACAGCGGTAGCAGTAGAGTCAGCTGGCTGTGGACGTGCGGCTTGTGCACGGGTGGTCACGAGAACCGGAGGAGAAACTTCATCACTCTCTTGAACCTCTGCTGGAACATACGCTAGTATAGGGTTAATTGGCACAGAGGTACACACCTGGGGTTTGTCCATGACGATCAGGTTGGTCGGTTGCAGGTCTTCTGCCAAGTCGTTGCCTAGGAAAAGTTGCACTCCAGGCATGGGAAAAGGCTTTTCCCTGACGGCGACTTGGACTTCTCCGTTCACGTAGGGACAATCCAGGTGGACTCTGGCGAGAGGGTATGGAGTGGTAGCAGTGAGGTCAGTGATGAAGACAGTTTCTCCGGTGTAGGCGATGTTGGGCACAGCTGACTTCAAGATGATCGATTGAAGAGTCGCTGTGTCCCTCAAGATCTTCAATTTGAAACGTCCCTCCGGATTTGAACCGTTGGCAGAGACAGTTCCAGTATACAGGTGGTTACTGAAAAGAGAAAGATCATTAACATTACACCAACATTCATCACAGGCTTACCGGACTTAGGAGGAGTTGGTTTGGGTTTCTGTGGGTCAGTGGTTCCCTTGTATTGAGACTTACCACACTTGTCTATGGTATGTCCATAGAGTCTACAATACTTGCAATACAATTGCGAGCCAGCTTGATCGGTGCTCGCTCTCTCGTAACTGTACCACGACTTCTTACTGGAGGATGGTTCGGGTGTCAGCCGGTGGATGAGGCTGTAAGTGTCAGCCGACTTAGCACACTTCAGGTAGTCGGTTTCTTCTTTATCTGCCAAGTATAGACGGACAGGAGGCGGCACACGCCTCAAGAATTCTTCAACAAGCATCAGGTTGACGAGTTCTGTTAAAGTAGAGACATGTGCTGCTTCCAGCCATTTCATAAAATATCTCCGTTTTGTGTTAGCAAACTCGAGGAAGGTAGTGGTACTTGCCTTCAGGTGGTCACGGAATTTCCTTCGATAACTTTCTGTGGAGAGGAGGTAGGCGTCCAACACTGCTTGTTTCAGAGTCTGGTAGTCATTCTCAGACGCCAGAGTACTGAGTGTGACTGCAGCTCTACCTGTAAGATGGACTCTGAGAAGTGTGGCCCATTGGTCGACAGGCCAACCGAGTTGATTAGCAGGGGTTTCAAAGGTGGTGAAAAACACATCAACTTCTGCTTCTACAAAGGATGGCATTAACTTACTTGCATGTGATATATTAAAACTGACGGGAAGATTGGCAGTAGCTTGCTGGCGTTGAGCGAAGTGTGAAGTTTCCAAGGCGATTTCGCGTTGACGACACTCTAGAGCCAGAGTCGCTTGTTGCTTGTCATGTTCGCGTTGCATCTCCAACTCGCGTCGTTTGGTTTCAAGCTGTACTCGTTCCCGCTCCTGGAGTAGTGCAACCTCACGTTCCTGGAGGGCGATTCCACGTTCGTGTTCTTCTCTCCTCAAGGCAGCTTCACGTTCTTGTTCTTCCCTTCGTATGGCAGCTGCTCGTTCTTGTTGTTCGAGGGCTTCTCTTTGCATGGCAGCTGCTTCCCGTTGCTGCTCGCGTTCAATCTTGGCCAGCTCTACTTTGAGTTTCATCGTTGCCAAATCAGTTTTATCTGCAATATAGTAAGTTTCATGAGTTTCAGAGTCTATCTTACCTTGCTCTAAATAGTGATCCAGCAACAGGTTGTGTATGTCATTTTTGTTGGCTTGGTAGGGAACTTCTAGTTGATACTCATGTGCAAGAGTTTGTAATTCAGTCCTCTTGGCACGACTTAAAGTCCCTATTTCACCTTGCTGGATTTGCACGGAAAGCTTGGAGATGAAACATGGTGAAATTAGCAAATAAATGTACAACGAATATACAGTTATAGTGAATGTCAGAAACAGGACAACGTGGCAACTGGTACCTATCCTGTGGGATCTTTAACAATTAAAGTTAAGTACAAGATGTTAAATGATTAATTTAAATCAAGGGCGCAGGAAATCTTGTACCCGGTACTCATGTGAGAGGATAAGGGCAAGAAAATTCTACTAAACAAATGAAACAGAGTTTCGAAAACAAATGAAACAGTTAATTGCCTCAAAAGTAAAATTGGTAGTCCAAGGATGTAGGCATACCTTGCCGAGTCTCTATAGGACATAAGCAAGTTTTTCCTACTGAAATTAATATGATACTTACAGAATTAGCGAACTTTTGTGCTCTGAAAAAGTAAGCTAATTCCCTACCGTTGTATGTATCATCATCTCTGACTGACGTGTAGGGGTGCGAGGTGTCAACTGGTGACGAGAACTGCTGCTGAGGTCCCAATTCAGCAACTATAGTTCGAGCTAGAGGAACTATGGCCCTCTTTGTCCTCCTACAGTCAGATTGCAGAAGATTAGGTGCGCTTGACCCGGGGCAGACCACAGTACCAGGGTACTGTAACGGTTCTATTGTTACGTAAAGTATGGTGACAAATAAATACAGACACTAAGATACTATATATATATTTGGTCGAAATATACAGAAGTACACAGGTGATACTTTGGTGTGAGTTGAGCGCACTGAGCGTCGGTACAGTATCTTGCAAGTGTCTGCTCTAGACCACACTTGAAAGTAGACTCTGGTTAATGTTTGCTATCCTGCTGCTTATATGCCCGGGCAACGCCTCACCGTGTCGTCCGGGCAACGCCTCACCTCATTCATCTCCAAAGGTTGACAGGAATATTACAATGCATTTGGAGCGAGTATATTATTGGGATAATCTACTCGCTACAGAACTCCTCCTCCCAGGGGATGAAAGGAAAAATACTTGATCAAGGAACTTAGCTGGTCGGTGAATTGTACGCCCTGCTCGCGTCACATAACCATCAAAGTTAACTTCCTCCTCTTCGCTGATGTCATCTAACTGGGGTCGTAGGGTGGGAGGTCGCACAGGATCGTCCGTCGTCGTAGGATCAGGTTGTGGTGCGGCTGGTAACTGGGGTTGAAGGGTGGGAGGTCGTACAGGATCGTCCGTTGTCGTAGGTGGCGGTGCTGCTGGTAACTGTGGTCGAAAGGTGAACTGCGTAGTCGGCGGATGTGTCTCTGGAGTTAGCAGTGTCGCAGACGTTTGAGACAAAGCCTGGAGCAGAGCAGAGAGCTGAGTCAGGCCGGAGTCGTGGAGCTCTATGTGGGAGAGCGTGGCGGCTCAATTGAGAATTGTGAGTGTCTAAACTCGGGGAGCGAGAGCGTGGCGGCTCGATGCGGTCGTAGTCTGCTGTCTGCTCTGTGTCGAAGCTGTAGCGTCTTGGGTTGATTAGGACTGTACACGCCGAGTACTACATTGTTGACTGTGGAAATTGTAGTCTGGTACTAAAAGATGTAGGCAGTGTGTGGACAAGCTCGGTGTAGCAGGAGAGAAGAATGTGCATAATTGTTGCGTCCTCGGGTCGCTGGTGGAGCATTTAGATCCGGGGCAGATGGGCTCGGGCACCAGGACATTAGGAGGTAATGTAGGCACGTAATTAGGACAACGAGGTAATCACATCTAGAGCTGAATTGTCCTGAAGGCGACGAAGTGTCGGAAACGCAAGCTGTAAGTCCTGTTTTGCACAAAGGGCTTGAGTCGGCCGAGTATCAAACTGCAGTGAACGTGTAGATGAATCTGATGACAGAGCAGCTGTCGTGGGCGTAGGACAAGCAGTGCCCTGGCAGCGACGGAGAGTCGGCAGGACAAGCTGTAGATCCAACATGATGTAATCATTGATAAGGCTGTCAGACGAGTGAGTAACGATCGTGGAGCAGCAAGCCGTAGTAGATGAAAATGCAGAGATGGACGCGATGAAAATCATAGCTGTGGCGAGGGTGTTGGCAGCGTTCCATCACAGCAAACAGTAGCAGTAGAGGTCCAGTGAGAGTCCATGTTGTAGTCCATCGTGGCTGGGTATCGTCGAAACTTCGTGAAGGTCGAAAATAGCCTCCATCTGCATGAACCAAAATTCTGGCTCATCTGCGTTGTATGCTGGAAACCTGGTAGATAAATCCATGACGAAGATCTAGTTTGTGACTAGGTGTTCTTTTTCACTCACTGGGTCACCAATGTAACGGTTCTGTTGTTACGTAAAGTATGGTGACAAATAAATACAGACACTAAGATACTATATATATATTTGGTCGAAATATACAGAAGTACACAGGTGATACTTTGGTGTGAGTTGAGCGCACTGAGCGTCGGTACAGTATCTCGCAAGTGTCTGCTCTAGACCACACTTGAAAGTAGACTCTGGTTAATGTTTGCTATCCTGCTGCTTATATGCCCGGGCAACGCCTCACCGTGTTGTCCGGGCAACGCCTCACCTCATTCATCTCCAAAGGTTGACAGGAATATTACAATGCATTTGGAGCGAGTATATTATTGGGATAATCTACTCGCTACAGTACCAATATGATGATCTGTCAAAAATGAGAAATATCCAAGGGACAAAAGATGGTAAACACGAGTAATAACACGGAGGGAGAGATGACCAATTAAGAGTATGACTGAGGCCTACAGTCACCACGTAATCCAAAGTTGTCTCACCTTCACCATATGTTTCTCTCGTAACGCACAATACACACCGCACCATATAAAATGAAATTGAATATGAAAAATAGTAAAAGCTACGTTAACAAAGTTAAATACGCTTACCATAAATTACTACTTGGCACCAGTACCTGAGTGAAGTTCCTAGGGCAGGCCCCCATTTAATATGTGACGGTAACGCGTTGGTGTTCGGCTGTTCAAAAGCTAGGGGTATTGCCTCGTCACATATAGAAACAACAAATAGAAAATCTGGAACTTCGTCTGTGGTAAGGTAATGGGAAAACACACAAAACACAAGTAAATTTAACAATGAGATTTTAATTATGTTAGAAAAGCAAAACATGAATAAAATGGACATACAAATTGGAACATAAAATCAATCAATCAAAATAATAAGAATAATCAGATGACAAAATGAAAAGTTACGTTAAGACAAGTGAGTAATAACAAGTGTATAACAAACAATGTAAATATGGGTGCCGGAATATTGGCTTTAAGCTACCACCTCTCTTAGTACATGTAAGCCATAGCTTAGTCTACCAACGAGACGTGTTAACTTGTTGAAAGCACTGGATATTCTGAGGTCTGGCGGTTGTGTGGCCCCAGACATCAGGTAGTGTGGCGGGTGGAGGGCAGGTGCAACTGGACCCGCAGCCAATCAGCGATGAGCAGGCGACAGACAGGTAGTTTGGTGGTTCAAGGTGGAGCAGGTGTTCCTGGCTGCATACGTTTGCGCTCTGGCAAACCTAGGAGATGTATTTGTTGGATATTTCTTCCATACTAGTTGTATAGGGATGTATGTAGCGACGAACTTTGGAGGGAAGAGCAGGCTCAATCTCTTGAAGGAGATTATCATCACAATATATATATATATATATATATATATATATATATATATATATATATATATATATATATATATATATATATATTCAAAATTCGTCAGTGTACTACATTTTTGTTGTTGCTTTTAGGTGTTGCTTTTAACCAGTGTACGTGGGTCTGATTGTGCAACCACGGTTCGAAGAATAATGAAGATATGAACAAACGGCCTGTGGTCACTATACAGTCTGGAAGGGTAAAAGAAGAAATTGGCATTTCTACAAAAACAAGAACTATATAATGTTATTTTAAGTAAGTAACCAAAAAATTAAATAATTTTTTTAAAGTTTAAAATTCACTTAAAAATTTAAATTTTAAGTTAAAAATTTTTAACCAAAAAACTTAATATTTTTCATATTTGGAACCATTCCATAATATTTTCCCAAGCATAAATGATTATATTTCTATCACTTGCTCTTAAGATTGTTTCATTTAATAGAGGTTGGGCATAATTGTTCTCTGCTGCTAATAGAACTGACTGACTTAGCTATAGGAAAATGTAAACTTAATTGGTTTATCCATTACAGTATTTTGCAGTTTATTTCATGATCCTATGCTTAATACTTGCATAAATAGTAGATTACAAAATGCATTTTTATATCATTAGTATTGAATAATAATAATGCAAATAATTGACTTATAAATGATGTACAATTAATTGGTAGGTGATATTATATTATTAATATTTTTTCATTCTTGCAAAGCCTTAACAAAGCCATTAACATGTTAATATAAACTTGATCACCTTCCACTTATTTTCTCATGTGCTACCTACATGTACAAAACCTTATTCCTAAATGCATATTTTGTTCTGAAACTTGTCCTTTATATGTTGTGTATCACCATCTCTGGAGAGTTTTATCTGATTGATGTATAAATTACTTTTAATTTTACAGAATATTATTGTTATACTGAATTTATTATTATATAAATATCTTAATTTTACAGAATCATCTATCAACGCACATCCACAAGTTGAGGAGGAGGATGTGACCTTCCAGATTTCTGAAGTACTGAAACATGCACCAAACAGGCCTGGTGGATCTAGGTACAAGGTAAAATAATTTAAATTTTTTGTTTTGTTTTTTTTACTAATTGTCCGATATATATTTATATATATATATATATATATATATATATATATATATATATATATATATATATATATATATATATATATATATATATATATATATATGTCGTACCTAATAGCCAGAACGCACTTCTCAGCCTACTATGCATGGCCCGATTTGCCTAATAAGCCAAGTTTTCATGAAATAATTGTTTTTCGACTACCTAACCTACCTAACCTAACCTAACCTAACTTTTTCGGCTACTTAACCTAACCTAACCTAACCTATAAAGATAGGTTAGGTTAGGTTAGGTAGGGTTGGTTAGGTTCGGACATATATCTACGTTAATTTTAAATCCAATAAAAAAAAATTGACCTCATACATAATGAAATGGGTAGCTTTATCATTTCATAAGAAAAAAATTAGAGAAAATATATTAATTCAGGAAAACTTGGCTTATTAGGCAAATCGGGCCTTGCATAGTAGGCCAAAAAGTGTGTTCTGGCTACTAGGTACGACATATATATATATATATATATATATATATATATATATATATATATATATATATATATATATATATATATATATATCGTACCTAGTAGCCAGAACACACTTCTCAGCTTACTATGCAAGGCCCGATTTGCCTAATAAGCCAAGTTTTCATGAATTAATGTTTTTTCGAATACCTAACCTACCTAACCTAACCTAACCTAACTTTTTCTGCTACCTAACCTAACCTAACCTATAAAGATAGGTTAGGTTAGGTTAGGTAGGGTTGGTTAGGTTCAGTCATATATCTACGTTAATTTTAACTCCAATAAAAAAAAATTGACCTCATACATAATGAAATGCGTAGCTTTATCATTTCATAAGAAAAAAAATTGAGAAAATATATTAATTCAGGAAAACTTGGCTTATTAGGCAAATCGGGCCTTGCATAGTAGGCTGAGAAGTGCGTTCTGGCTACTAGGTACTATATATATATATATATATATATATATATATATATATATATATATATATATATATATATATATATATATATATATAAATAAATATATATATAAATATATATATATAGTGTGTGTGTAATTACCTAAGTGTAGTTACAGGATGAGACCGTCTTCCCAGCACTCTTTGTCATATAACGCATTGAAACTACTGACAGTCTTGGCCTCCACCACCTTCTCACCTAACTTGTTCCAACCGTCTACCACTCTATTTGCGAAAGTGAATTTTCTTATATTTCTTTAGCATCTGTGTTAAGCTAGTTTCAATCTATGACCTGCTGTTCTTGAAGTTCCAGGTCTCAGGAAATCTTCCCTGTCGATTTTATCAATTCCTGTTACTATTTTGTATGTAGTGATCATATCACCTCTTTCTTCTGTCTTTTAGTTTTGGCATATTTAATGCCTCTAACCTCTCCTCGTAGCTCTTGCCCTTCAGTTCTGGGAGCCACTTAGTAGCATGTCTTTGCACCTTTTCCAGTTTGTTGATGTGCTTCTTAAGATATGGGCCAACTTCTGTTGTTGAGCACCACACAACAGCTGCATATTCTAGCTTTGGCGTAACAAAAGTCATGAACAATTTCTTTAGTATATCACCATCCATGTATTTAAACGCAATTCTAAAGTTAGAAAGCGTAGCATAGGCTCCTCGCACAATATTCTTTATGTGGTCCTCAGGTGATAGTTTTCTATCTAGAACCACCCCTAGATCTCTTTCTTTATTTATTTATTTATTTATGCATATACAAGAATGTACATAAGGAATGTGAGGATACAAATATGGTAATTACAGTCTTGTAAAGCCACTAGCACGCGCAGCGTTTCGGGCAGGTCCTTAATCTAAGAAAATTTTAAGGAGGTAAATACTTGCAAAATTATAGACAAAAAATGATAACAGATTACATGAAATGAAAAAAAGATGAGAGAAAATTGTAGGTACAGTATATTAAAGCACATAGGTAGCTAAGATTGATTGCAATGACAGCTTGAATGGTAGTTGACAAAAAAATTGGTAGGCATAATACAGCAGAAACAATATAAGATTGGTTGCAATGACAGCTTGAATGGTAGTTGACAAAAATTGGTAGTCACAATACAGCATATGGCTAGCACATAAAAGAAGACAGCAATGAACACAATGATAAGGTTGTTTGAAATTACATAAAAATTAGGAGATTGGGTAACACTAGGTACAGAGCAAATTTAAAGCTCAGTGTAGGAAACTAAGAAGATGAAGTTAGGTACTTTTTGGTTTTGCTTTTAAATAAGGCAAAAGTTTTACAGTTTTTCAATTCACTAGGGAGTGAGTTCCATAAACTAGGTCCCTTAATTTGCATAGAGTGTTTACACAGATTAAGTTTGACCCTGGGGATATCAAAGAGATATTTATTTCTGGTGTGGTGATAATGGGTCCTATTACATCTGTCCAGGGAGAGTTTCAGAGCATGGTTTGCATTTAAGAACAGGGTTTTGTAAATGTAGTTGACACAAGAGAATGTGTGGAGGGAGTTAATATTTAGCAAGTTTAG
>NC_091206.1:34149888-34373330 GCF_040958095.1 Procambarus clarkii | reverse complement strand
TCACATTTGCACAAACTCCATTGCAGTTTTCAAAATATCCCAAACATCCCAATTTCGAAGCCTGAGCCATATTTTGGAGCCAAATTTGGCTCTCTGCACGTATTCGCAGTTTGAAATTACGTCTTTTTCATACCCAACATACGCGAAGTACTGAAAGCGGCGTTTGGTCACATTTGTCCCAAACACCCCTGCAGTTTTCCAAATATCCCAAACATCCCAATTTCGAGGCCTGAGCCATATTTTGGAGCCAAATTCTGGCTCTCTGCACGTATTTGCAATTTGATATTACGACTTTTTATACCCAACATATGCCAAGTACTGAAAGCGGCAGTGAGTCACATTTTGCACAAACTCCCCTGCAGGTTTCAAAATATCCCAAATATCCCAATTTCGAGGCCTGATCTAAATTTTGGAGCCAAACTCTGGCTCTGTGCACGTATTCGCAGTTTGAAATTACGACTTTTTATACCCAACATATGTGAAGTACTGAAAGCGGCGTTTGGTCACATTTGTCCCAAACCCCCCTGCAGTTTTCAAAATATCCCAAACATCCCAATTTCAAGGCCTGAGCCATATTTTGGAGCCAAATTCTGGCTCTATGCACGTGTTAGCAGTTTAAAATTATGACTTTTTATACCCAACATATGCCAAGTACTGAATGCGGCAGTGGGTCACATTTTGCACAAACTC
Organism: Procambarus clarkii; assembly: GCF_040958095.1. Lineage (NCBI taxonomy): Eukaryota > Metazoa > Arthropoda > Malacostraca > Decapoda > Cambaridae > Procambarus > Procambarus clarkii. The sequence continues at coordinate 34,372,640 of NC_091206.1, read as the reverse complement.
CCCTGCAGTTTTCAAAATATCCCAAACATCCCAAATTCGAGGCCTGAGCCATATTTTGAAGCCAAATTCTGGCTCTCTGCACGTATTCGCAGTTTGAAATTACGACTTTTTTATACCCAACATATGCGAAGAACTGAAAGCGGCGTTTGGTCACATTTGTCCCAAACCCCCCTGCAGTTTTAAAAATATTCCAAACAACCCAATTTCGAGGCCTGAACCATATTTTGGAACCAAATTCTGGCTCTATGCACGTATTCGCTGTTTAAAATTACGACTTTTTATACCCAACATATGCCAAGTCCTGATAGCGGCAGTGAGTCACATTTTGCACAAACTCCCCTGTAGTTTTTGAAATATCCCAAATATCCCAATTTCGAGGCCTGAGCCATATTTTGGAGCCAAATTCTGGCTCTCTGCACGTATTCGCAGTTTAAAACTACGACTTTTTATACCCAACATATGCCAAGTCCTGATAGCGGCAGTAAGTCACATTTTGCACAAACTCGCCTGCAGTTTTTGAAATATCCCAAATATCCCAATTTCGAGGCCTGAGCCATATTTTGGAGCCAAATTCTGGCTTTCTGCACGTATTTGCAGTTTGAAATTACAACTTTTTATACCCATCATATGCCAAGTACTGAAAGCGGCGTTTGGTCACATTTGTCCCAAACCTCCCTGCAGTTTTCAAAATATCCAAATATCCCAATTTCGAGGCCTGAGCCATATTTTGGAGCCAAATTCTGGCTCTCTGCACGTATTCGCATTTTGAAATTACGATTTTTTATACCCAACATATGAAAAGTACTGAGATCGGCAGTGAATCACACTTTGCCCAAACGCCCCTGCAGTTTTCAAAATATCCTAAATATCCCAGTTTTGAGGCCTGAGCTATATTTTGGAGCCAAATTCTGGCTCTCTGCACGTATTCGCAGTTTGAAATTACGACTTTTATACCTAACATATGCCAAGTACTGAAAGCGGCAGTGATTCACATTTTGCACAAATTCCCTGCAGTTTTCAAAAAATCCCAAACATCCCAATTTCGAAGCCTGAGCCATATTTTGGAGCCAAATTCTGGCTCTCTGCACGTATTCGCAGTTTGAAATTACGGCTTTTTCATACCCAACATATGCGAAGTACTGAAAGCGGCGTTTGGTCACATTTGTCCCAAACCCCCCTGCAGTTTTCCAAATATCCCAAACATCCCAATTTCGAGGCCTGAGCCATATTTTGGAGCCAAATTCTGGCTCTCTGCACGTATTCGCAATTTGATATTACGACTTTTTATACCCAACATATGCCAAGTACTGAAAGCGGCATTGAGTCACATTATGCACAAACTCCCCTGCAGTTTTCAAAATATCACAAACATCCCAATTTCGAGGCCTGAGCCATATTTCGGAACCAAATTCTGGCTCTCTGCACGTATTCGCAGTTTAAAACTACGACTTTTTATACCCAACATATGCCAAGTCCTGATAGCGGCAGTAAGTCACATTTTGCACAAACTCGCCTGCAGTTTTTGAAATATCCCAAATATCCCAATTTCGAGGCCTGAGCCATATTTAGGAGCCAAATTCTGGCTTTCTGCACGTATTTGCAGTTTGAAATTACAACTTTTTATACCCATCATATGCCAAGTACTGAAAGCGGCGTTTGGTCACATTTGTCCCAAACCTCCCTGCAGTTTTCAAAATATCCAAAATATCCCAATTTCGAGGCCTGAGCCATATTTTGGAGCCAAATTCTGGCTCTCTGCACGTATTCGCATTTTGAAATTACGATTTTTTATACCCAACATATGCCAAGTACTGAGATCGGCAGTGAATCACACTTTGCCCAAACGCCCCTGCAGTTTTCAAAATATCCTAAATATCCCAGTTTTGAGGCCTGAGCTATATTTTGGAGCCAAATTCTGGCTCTCTGCACGTATTCGCAGTTTGAAATTACGACTTTTATACCTAACATATGCCAAGTACTGAAAGCGGCAGTGATTCACATTTTGCACAAATTCCCTGCAGTTTTCAAAATATCCCAAACATCCCAATTTCGAAGCCTGAGCCATATTTTGGAGCCAAATTCTGGCTCTCTGCACGTATTCGCAGTTTGAAATTACGTCTTTTTCATACCCAACATATGCGAAGTACTGAAAGCGGCGTTTGGTCACATTTGTCCCAAACCCCCCTGCAGTTTTCCAAATATCCCAAACATCCCAATTTCGAGGCCTGAGCCATATTTTGGAGCCAAATTCTGGCTCTCTGCACGTATTCGCAATTTGATATTACGACTTTTTATACCCAACATATGCCAAGTACTGAAAGCGGCATTGAGTCACATTTTGCACAAACTCCCCTGCAGTTTTCAAAATATCCCAAACATCCCAATTTCGAAGCCTGAGCCATATTTTGGAGCCAAATTCTGGCTCTGCACGTATTCGCAGTTTGAAATTACTTCTTTTTCATACCCAACATATGCCAAGTACTGAAAGCGGCATTGAGTCACATTTTGCACAAACTCCCCTGCAGTTTTCAAAATATCACAAACATCCCAATTTCGAGGCCTGGGCCTAGATTTGGAGCCAAATTCTGGCTCTCTGCACGTATTCGCAGTTTTTAATTTCGACTTTTTTATGCCCAACATATGCAAAGTACTGAAAGCGGTGTTTGGTCACATTTGTCCCCAACCCCTTCTTCAGTTTTCAAAATATCCCAAACATCCCAATTTCGAGGCATGAGCCATATTTTGGTGCCAAATTCTGGCTCTATGCACGTATTCGCAGTTTAAAATTACGAATTTTTATACCCAACATATGCCAAGTTCTGATAGCGGCAGTGAGTCACAATTTGCAAAAACTCCCCTGCAGTTTTTGAAATATCCCAAATATCCCAATTTCGAGGTCTGAGCCATATTTTGGAGCTATATTCTGGCTCTCTGCACGTATTTGCAACTTGAAATTACGACTTTTTATACCCAACATATGCCAAGTACTGAAAGCGGCAGTGAGTCACATTTTGCACAAACTCCCCTGCAGTTTTCAAAATATCCCAAATATCCCAATTTCGATTCCTGATCTAAATTTTGGAGCCAAACTCTGGCTCTCTGAACATATTCGCAGTTTGAAATTACGACTTTTTATACCCAACATATGCGAAGTACTGAAAGCGGCATTTGGTCACATTTGTCTTAAACCCCCCTGCAGTTTTCAAAATATCCCAAACATCCCAATTTCAAGGCCTGAGCCATATTTTGGAGCCAAATTCTGGCTCTATGCACGTGATCGCAGTTTAAAATTATGACTTCTTATACCTAACATATGCCAAGTATTGAAAGCGGCAGTGATTCACATTTTGAACAAATTCCCCTGCAGTTTTCAAAATATCCCAAACATCCCAATTTCGAGGCCGGAGCATATTTTGGAGCCAAATTCTGGCTCTCTGCACGTATTCGCAATTTGATATTACGACTTTTTATACCCAACATATACCAAGTACTGAATGCGGCAGTGGGTCACATTTTGCACAAACTCCCCTACAGTTTTCAAAATATCCCAAACATCCCAATTTCGAGGCCTGAGCCATATTTTGAAGCCAAATTCTGGCTCTCTGCACGTATTCGCAGTTTGAAATTACGACTTTTTTATACCCAATATATGCGAAGAACTGAAAGCAGCGTTTGGTCACATTTGTCCGAAACCCCCCTGCAGTTTTAAAAATATTCCAAACAACCCAATTTCGAGGCCTGAGCCATATTTCGGAACCAAATTCTGACTCTATGCACGTATTCGCAGTTTAAAATTACGACTTTTTATACCCAACATATGCCAAGTCCTGATAGCTGCCGTGAGTCACATTTTGCACAAACTCCCCTGCAGTTTTCAAAATATCCCAAACATCCCAATTTCGAAGCCTGAGCCATATTTTGGAGCCAAATTCTGGCTCTCTGCACGTATTCGCAGTTTGAAATTACGTCTTTTTCATACCCAACATATGCGAAGTACTGAAAGCGGCGTTTGGTCACATTTGTCCCAAACCCCCTGCAGTTTTCCAAATATCCCAAACATCCAATTTCGAGGCCTGAGCCATATTTTGGAGCCAATTCTGGCTCTATGCACGTATGGCAGTTTAAAATTACGAATTTTTATACCCAACATATGCCGAGTTCTGATAGCGGCAGTGAGTCACAATTTGTAAAAACTCCCCTGCAGTTTTTTAAATATCCCAAATATCCCAATTTCGAGGCCTGAGCCATATTTTTCAGCTAATTCTGGCTCTCTGCACGTATTTGCAATTTGAAATTACGACTTTTATACCCAACATATGCAGTACTGAAAGCGGCAGTGAGTCACATTTTGCACAAACTCCCCTGCAGTTTTCAAAATATCCCAAATATCCCAATATAGAGGCCTGATCTAAATTTTGGAGCCAAACTCTAGCTCTCTGCACGTATTCGCAGTTTGAAATTACGACTTTTTATACCCAACATATGCGAAAGTACTGAAAGCGGGGCGTTTGTCACATTTGTGCCCAAACCCCCCTGCAGTTTTCAAAATATCCCAAACATCCCAATTTCAAGGACTGAGCCATATTTTGGAGCCAAATTCTGGCTCTATGCACGTGTTCGCAGTTTAAAATTATGACTTTTTATAACCTAACATATGCCAAGTACTGAAAGCGGCAGTGATTCACATTTTGCACAAATTACCCTGCAGTTTTCAAAATATCCCAAACATCCCAATTTCGAGCCGGAGCATATTTTGGAGCCAAATTCTGGCTCTCTGCACGTATTCGCAATTTGGATATTACGACTTTTTTATACCCAACATATGCCAAGTACTGAATGCGGCAGTGGGTCACATTTTGCACAAACTCCCTGCAGTTTTCAAAATATCCCATACATCCCAATTTCGAGGCCAGAGCCATATTTTGAAGCCAAATTCTGGCTCTCTGCACGTATTTCGCAGTTTTGAAATTACGACTTTTTATACCCAACATACGCGAAGAAACTGAAAGCGCGTTTGGTCACCATTTGTCCCAAACCCCCTTGCAGTTTTTAAAAATATTCCAAACAACCCAATTTCGAGGCCTGAGCCATATTTTGGAACCAAATTCTGGCTCTATGCACGTAATCGCTGTTTTAAAATTACGACTTTTTATACCCAACATATGCCAAGTCCTGATAGCGGCAGTGAGTCACATTTTGCACAAACTCCCCTGCAGTTTTTGAAATATCCCAAATATCCCAATTCGAGGCCTGAGCCCTATTTTTGCAGCCAAATTCTAGCTCTCTGCACGTATTCACAGTTTAAAACTACGACTTTTTATACCCAACATATGCCAAGTCTTGATAGCGGCAGTGAGTCACATTTTGCACAAATTCCCTGCAGTTTTCAAAATATCCCAAACATCCCAATTTCGAGGCCTAAGCCATATTTTGGAGCCAAATTCTGGCTCTCTGTACGTATTCGCAGTTTGAAATTACGACTTTTTTTATACCCAACATATGTGAAGTACTGATAGCGGCGTTTGGTCACATTTGTCCCAAGCCCCCATGCAGTTTTCAAAATATCCCAAACATCCCAATTTCGAGGCCGGAGCATATTTGGAGCCAATTATGGCTCTCTGCACGTATTCGCAATTTGATATTACGACTTTTTATACCCAACATAGCCAAGTACTGAATGCGGCAGTGAGTAACATTTTGCACAAACTCCCTGCAGTTTTCAAAATATCCCAAACATCCCAATTTCGAGGGCCTGAGCCATATTTTGAAGCCAAATTCTGGCTCTCTGCACGTATTCGCAGTTTGAAATTACGACTTTTTATACCCAACATATGCGAAGAACTGATAGCGGCGTTTGGTCACATTTGTCCCAAACCCCCCCTGCAGTTTTAAAAATATTCCAAACAACCCAATTTCGAGGCCTGAGCCATATTTCGGAACCAAATTCTGGCTCTATGCACGTATTCGCAGTTTAAAATTACGACTTTTTATACCCAACGTATGCCAAGTCCTGATAGCGGCAGTGAGTCACATTTTGCACAAACTCCCCTGCAGTTTTCAAAATATCCCAAACATCCCAATTTCGAGGCCTGAGCCATATTTTGGAGCAATATTCTGGCTCTCTGCACGTATTCGCAATTTGATATTACGATATTTTTATACCCAACATATGCCAGGTACTGAAAGCGGCATTGAGTCACATTTTGCACAAACTCCCCTGCAGTTTCAAAATATAACAAATATCCCAATTTCGAGGCCTGGGCCATATTTTGGAGCCTTCTGGCTCTCTGCACGTATTCGCAGTTTGAAATTTCGACTTTTTTATGCCCAACATATGCAAAGTACTGAATGCGGCGTTTGGTCACATTTGTCCCAAACCCCCCTGCAGTTTTCAAAAATATCCCAAACATCCCAATTTCGAGGCATGAGCCCTATTTTTGGTGCCAAATTCTGGCTCTATGCACGTATTCGCAGTTTAAAATTACGAATTTTTATACCCAACATATGCCAAGTTCTGATAGCGGCAGTGAGTCACAATTTGCAAAAACTCCCCTGCAGTTTTTGAAATATCCCAAATATCCCAATTTCGAGGCCTGAGCCATATTTTGGAGCCAATTTCTGGCTCTCTGCACGTATTTATAATTTGAAATTACGACTTTTTATACCCAACATATGCCAAGTACTGAAAGCGGCAGTGAGTCACATTTTGCACAAACTCCCCTGCAGTTTTCAAAATATCCCAAATATCCCAATTTCGAGGCCTGAGCTAAATTTTGGAGCCAAATTCTGGCTCTCTGCACATATTCGCAGTTTGAAATTACGACTTTTTATACCCAAGATATGCGAAGTACTGAAAGCGGCGTTTGGTCACATTGTCCCAAACCCCCCTGCAGTTTTCAAAATATCCCAAACATCCCAATTTCAAGGCCTGAGCCATATTTTGGAGCCAAATTCTGGCTCTATGCACGTGTTCGCAGTTTAAAATTACGACTTTTTATACCCAACATATGCCAAGTCCTGATAGCGGCAGTGAGTCAAATTTTGCACAAACTCCCCTGCAGTTTTTGAAATATCAAAAATCCCAACTTCGAGGCCTGAGCCATATTTTTGGTGCCAAATTCTGGCTCTCTGCACGTATTCACAGTTTGAAATTACGAATTTTTATACCCATCATATGCCATGTACTGAAGCGGCGTTTGGTCACATTTGTCCCAAACCCCCCTGCAGTTTTCAAAATATCCCAAATATCCCAATTTCGAGGCATGAGCCATATTTTGGACCCAATTTCTGGCTCTCTGAACGTATTCGCCGGTTGAAATTACGACTTAATTATACCCAACATATGCCAAGTAATGAAAGCGGCGTTTGGTCACATTTGTCCAAATCCCCCCTGCAGATTTCAAAATATCCCAACATACTAATTTCGAGTCCTGAGCCATATTTTGGAGCCAAATTCTTGCTTTTTGCACGTATTCGCAGTTTGAATTTACGATTTTTTAGACCCAACATATGCCAAGTACTGAAAGCGGCAGTGAGTCACATTTTGCCCAAACGCCCTGCAGTTTTCAACATATCTCAAATATCCCAATTTCAAGGCCTGAGCCATATTTTGGAGCCATATTCTTAGCTCTCTGAACGTATTCGCAGTTTGAAATTACGACTTTTTATACCCAACATATGCCAAGTACTGAGAGCGGCAATGAGTCACATTTTGAACAAACTCCCCTGCAATTTTCAAAATATCCTAAATATCCCAATTTCGAGGCCTGAGCTATATTTTGGAGCCAAATTCTAGCTCTCTGCACGTATTTGCAGTTTGAAATTACAAATTTTTATACACAATATATGCGAAGAACTGAAAGTGGCGTTTGGTCACATTTGTCCCAAACCCCCCTGCAGTTTTCAAAATATCCCAAACATCCCAATTTCGAGGACTGAGCCATTTTTTGGAGCCAAATTCTGGCTCTATGCACGTATTCGCAGTTAAAAATTACGACTTTTTATACCCAACGTATGCCAAGTCCTGATAGCGGCAGTGAGTCACATTTTGCACAAACTTCCCTGCAGTTTTTTGAAATATCCCAAATATCCCAATTTCGAGGCCTGAGCCGTTTTTTGAAGCCAAATTCTGGCTCTCTGCACGCATTCGAAGTTTGAAATTGCGACTTTTTATACCCCAACAAATGCCAAATACTGAAAGACGATTTTGGTCACATTTGTCCCAATACCCCCTGCACTTTTCAAAATATCATAAACATCTCAATTTCGAGGCCTGAGTCATATTTTGGAGCCAAATTCTGGCTCTCTGCACGTATTCGCAGGGTGAAATTACGATTTTTTATACCCAACTTATGCCAAGTACTGAAAGCGGGCAGTGAGTCATATTTTGCATAAACTCCCCTTCAGTTTTTAAAATATCCCAAATATTCCAATTTCGAGGCCTGCGCAACATTTTGGAGCTAAATTCTGGATCTCTGCACGTATTCGCAGTTTGAAATTACGACTTTTTTATACCCAACATATGCCAAGTACTGAAAGCGGCAGGTGAGTCACATTTTGCACAAACTCCCCCTGCAGTTTTCAAAATATCCCAAATATCCCAATTTCGAGGCCTGAGAAATATTTTGGAGCCAAATACTGGCTCACTGCACGTATTTGCAGTTTGAAATTGCGACTTTTTATACCCAACATATGCCAAGTACTGAAAGCGGCGTTTGGTCACATTTGTCCCAAACCTCCCTGCAGTTTTCAAAATATTCAAACATCCCAATTTCGAGGCCTGAGAAATAATTTGAAGCCAAATTCTGACTCTCTGTTTGTATTCGCAGTTTGAAATAACGACTTTTTATACCAATATATGCGAAGTAGTGAAAGCGGCGTTTGGTCACATTTGTCCCAACCTCCCTGCAGTTTTCAAAATATTCAAACATCCCAATTTCGAGGCTGAGCCATATTTTTGGAGCCAAATTCTGGCTCTCTGCACGTATTCGCAGTTAGATATTACGACTTTTTATACCCAACATATGCCAAGTACTGAAAGGGGCAGAATCACATTTTGCACAAACTCCCCTGCAGTTTTCAAAATATCCCAAACATCCTAATTTCGAGGTCTAAGCCATATTTTTGGAGCCAAATTCTAGCTCGCTGCACGTATTCGCAGTTTTATATTACGACTTTTTATACCCAACATATGCCAAGTACTGAAAGCGGCAGTGAGTCACATTTTGCACAAACTCCCCTGCAGTTTTCCAAATATCCCAAACATCCCAATTCGAGGCCTGAGCCATATTTTGGGAGCCAAATACTGGCTCTCTGCATGTATTCGCAGTTTGAAATTACGATTTTTTATACCCAACTTATGCCAAGTACTGAAAGCGGCAGTGAGTCATATTTTGCATAAACTCCCTTCAGTTTTTAAAATATCCCAAATATTCCAATTTCGAGGCCTGCACAACATTTTGGAGCTAAATTCTGGATCTCTACACGTATTCGCAGTTCGAAATTACGACTTTTTTATACCCAACATATGCAAAGTACTGAAAGCGCAGTGAGTCACATTTTGCACAAACTCCCCTGCAGTTTTCAAAATATTCCAAACATCCTAATTTCGAGGTCTAAGCCATATTATGGAGCCAAATTCTGGCTCTCTGTATGTATTCGCAGTTTGAAATAACGACTTTTTTATACCTAACATATGCGAAGTAGTGAAAGCGGCGTTTGGTCATATTTGTCCCAAACCCCCCTGCAGTTTTCAAAATATTCAAACATCCCAATTTCGAGGCTGAGCCATATTTTTGGAGCCAAATTCTGGCTCTCTGCACGTATTCGCAGTTAGATATTACGACTTTTTATACCCAACATATGCCAAGTACTGAAAGCGGCAGAGTCACATTTTGCACAAACTCCCCTGCAGTTTTCCAAATATCCCAAACATCCCAATTTCGAGGCCTGAGCCATATTTTGAAGCCAAATTCTGGCTCTCTGTACGTATTCGCAGTTTGAAATAACGACTTTTTTATACCCAACATATGCGAAGTAGTGAAAGCGGCGTTTGGTCATATTTGTCCCAAACCCCCCTGCAGTTTTCAAAATATTCAAACATCCCAATTTCGAGGCCGGAGCCATATTTTGGAGCCAAGTTCTGGCTCTCTGCACGTATTCGCAGTATGATATTTAGACTTTTTATACCCAATATATGCCAAGTACTGAAAGCGGCACTGAGTCACATTTTGCACAAACTCCCCTGCAGTTTTCAAAATATCCCAAACATCCCAATTTCGAGGCCTGAGCCATATTTTGGAGCCAAATACTGGCTCTCTGCACGTATTTGCAGTTTGAAATTACGACTTTTTTATATCCAACATATGCGAAGAAATGAAAGAGGTGTTTGGTGACATTTGTCCCAAACCCCCCTGCACTTTTCAAAATGTCCCAAACATCCCAATTTTGAGGCCTGAGCCATATATTAGAGCCAAATTCTGGCTCTATGCACGTATTCGCAGTTTAAAATTACGACTTTTTATACCCAACATATGCCAAGTTCTGATTGCGGCAGTGAGTCACATTTTGCACAACTCCGCTGCAGTTTTTGAAATATCCAAATATCCCAATTTCAAGGCCTGAGCCATATTTTGGAGCCAAACTCTGGCTCTCTGCACGTATTCGCAGTTTTGAAGTCGCGACTTTTATATACCCAACATATTCCTAGTACTGAAAGACGCATTTGGTGACATTTGTCCCAAATACCCCCTGCACTTTTCAAAATATCCCAAACATCTCAATTACGAGGCCTGAGCCATATTTTGGAGCCAAATTCTGGCTCTCTGCACGTATTCGCTGTTTGAAATTTCGATTTTTTATACCCAACATATGCCAAGTACCGAAAGCGGCAGTGAGTCACATTTTGCCCAAACGCCCCTGCAGTTTTCAAAATATCCTAAATATCCCAATTTCGAGGCCTGAGCCATATTTTGGAGCCAAATTTTGGCTCTCTGCACGTATTCGCAGTATGATATGTTGACTTTTTATACCCAACATATGCCAAGTACTGAAAGTGGCAGTGAGTCACATTTTGCACAAACTCCCCTGCAGTTTTTGAAATATCCTAAATATCCCAATTTCGAGGCCTGAGCCTTATTTGGAGCCAAATTCTGGCTCTCTGCACGTATTCACAGTTTAAAATTACGAATTTTTATACCCAACATATGCAAAGTCCTGATAGCAGCAGTGAGTCACATTTTGCACAAACTCCCCTGCAGTTTTTGAAATATCCCAAATATCTGAATTTCAAGGCCTGTGTCATATTTTGGAGCCAAATTCTGGCTCTCTGCATGTATTCGCAGTTTGAAATTACGATTTTTTATACCCAACTTATGCCAAGTACTGAAAGCGGCAGTGAGTCATATTTTGCATAAACTCCCCTTCAGTTTTTAAAATATCCCAAATATTCCAATTTCGAGGCCTGCACAACATTTTGGAGCTAAATTCTGGATCTCTACACGTATTCGCAGTTCGAAATTACGACTTTTTTATACCCAACATATGAAAAGTACTGAAAGCGGCAGTGAGTCACATTTTGCACAAACACCCCTGCAGTTTTCAAAATATCCCAAATATCCCAATTTCGAGGTCTAAGCCATATTTTGGAGCCAAATTCTGGCTCTCTGTATGTATTCGCAGTTTGAAATAACGACTTTTTTATACCTAACATATGCGAAGTAGTGAAAGCGGCGTTTGGTCATATTTGTCCCAAACCCCCCTGCAGTTTTCAAAATATTCAAACATCCCAATTTCGAGGCTGAGCCATATTTTGGAGCCAAATTCTGGCTCTCTGCACGTATTCGCAGTTAGATATTACGACTTTTTATACCCAACATATGCCAAGTACTGAAAGCGGCAGAGTCACATTTTGCACAAACTCCCCTGCAGTTTTCCAAATATCCCAAAACATCCCAATTTCGAGGCCTGAGCCATATTTTGAAGCCAAATTCTGGCTCTCTGTACGTATTCGCAGTTTGAAATAACGACTTTTTTATACCCAACATATGCGAAGTAGTGAAAGCGGCGTTTGGTCATATTTGTCCCAAACCCCCCTGCAGTTTTCAAAATATTCAAACATCCCAATTTCGAGGCCGGAGCCATATTTTGGAGCCAAGTTCTGGCTCTCTGCACGTAATCGCAGTATGATATTTAGACTTTTTATACCCAATATATGCCAAGTACTGAAGCGGCACTGAGTCACATTTTGCACAAACTCCCCTGCAGTTTTCAAAATATCCCAAACATCCCAATTTCGAGGCCTGAGCCATATTTTGGAGCCAAATACTGGCTCTCTGCACGTATTTGCAGTTTGAAATTACGACTTTTTTATATCCAACATATGCGAAGAAATGAAAGAGGTGTTTGGTCACATTTGTCCCAAACCCCCCTGCACTTTTCAAAATGTCCCAAACATCCCAATTTTGAGGCCTGAGCCATATATTAGAGCCAAATTCTGGCTCTATGCACGTATTCGCAGTTTAAAATTACGACTTTTTATACCCAACATATGCCAAGTTCTGATAGCGGCAGTGAGTCACATTTTGCACAAACTCCGCTGCAGTTTTTGAAATATCCCAAATATCCCAATTTCAAGGCCTGAGCCATATTTTGGAGCCAAACTCTGGCTCTCTGCACGTATTCGCAGTTTGAAATCGCGACTTTTATATACCCAACATATTCCTAGTACTGAAAGAAGCATTTGGTGACATTTGTCCCAAATACCCCCTGCACTTTTCTAAATGTCCCAAACATCTCAATTACGAGGCATGAGCCATATTTTGGAGCCAAATTCTGGCTTTCTGCACGTATTTGCTGTTTGATATTACGATTTTTTATACCCAACATATGCCAAGTACTGAAAGCGGCAGTGAGTCACATTTTGCCCAAACGCCCCTGCAGTTTTCAAAATATCCTAAATATCCCAATTTCGAGGCCTGAGCCATATTTTGGAGCCAAATTTTGGCTCTCTGCACGTATTCGCAGTATGATATGTTGATTTTTTATACCCAACATATGCCAAGTACTGAAAGTGGCAGTGAGTCACATTTTGCACAAACTCCCCTGCAGTTTTTGAAATATCCTAAATATCCCAATTTCGAGGCCTGAGCCATATTTTGGAGCCAAATTCTGGCTCTCTGCACGTATTCACAGTTGAAAATTACGAATTTTTATACCCAACATATGCCAAGTCCTGATAGCGGCAGTGAGTCACATTTTGCACAAACTCCCCTGCAGTTTTCAAAATATCCCAAATATCCCAATTTCGAGGCCTGAGAAATATTTTGGAGCCAAATACTGGCTCACTGCACGTATTTGCAGTTTGAAATTGCGACTTTTTATACCCAACATATGCCAAGTACTGAAAGCGTCAGAGTCACATTTTGCACAAACTCCCCTGCAGTTTTCAAAATATCCCAAACATCCTAATTTCGAGGTCTAAGCCATATTTTGGAGCCAAATTCTGGCTCTCTGTACGTATTCGCAGTTTGAAATAACGACTTTTTTATACCCAACATATGCGAAGTAGTGAAAGCGGCGTTTGGTGATATTTGTCCCAAACCCCCCTGCAGTTTTCAAAATATTCAAACATCCCAATTTCGAGGCCGGAGCCATATTTTGGAGCCAAGTTCTGGCTCTCTGCACGTATTCGCAGTATGATATTTAGACTTTTTATACCCAACATATGCCAAGTACTGAAAGTGGCAGAGTCACATTTAGCACAAACTCCCCTGCAGTTTTCAAAATATCCCAAACATCCTAATTTCGAGGTCTAGGCCATATTTTGGAGCCAAATTCTGGCTCTCTGTACGTATTAGCAGTTTGAAATAACGACTTTTTATACCCAACATATGTGAAGTAGTGAAAGCGACGTTTGGTCATATTTGTCCCAAACCCCCCTGCAGTTTTCATAATATTCAAACATCCCAATTTCGAGGCTGAGCCATATTTTGGAGCTAAATTCTGGCTCTCTGCACGTATTCGCAGTTAGATATTACGACTTTTTATACCAACATCTGCCAAGTACTGAAAGCGGCAGAGTCACATTTGCACAAACTCCCCTGCAGTTTTCAAAATATCCCAAACATCCTAATTTCGAGGTCTAAGCCATATTTTGGAGCCAAATTCTGGCTCTCTGTACGTATTCGCAGTTTGAAATAACGACTTTTTTATACCCAACATATGCGAAGTAGTGAAAGCGGCGTTTGGTGATATTTGTCCCAAACCCCCCTGCAGTTTTCAAAATATTCAAACATCCCAATTTCGAGGCCGGAGCCATATTTTGGAGCCAAGTTCTGGCTCTCTGCACGTATTCGCAGTATGATATTTAGACTTTTTATACCCAACATATGCCAAGTACTGAAAGCGGGACTGAGTCACATTTTGCACAAACTCCCCTGCAGTTTTCAAAATATCCCAAACATCCCAATTTCGAGGCCTGAGCCATATTTTGAAGCCAAATTCTGGCTCTCTGCACGTATTTGCAGTTTAAAATTACGACTTTTTTATATCCAACAAATGCGAAGAAATGAAAGAGGTGTTTGGTCACATTTGTCCCAAACCCTCCTGCACTTTTCAAAATATCCCAAACATCCCAATTTTGAGGCCTGAGCCATATTTTGGAGCCAAATTCTGGCTCTCTGCACGTATTCGCAGTTTTATATTACGACTTTTTATACTCAACATATACCAAGTATTGAAAGCGGCAGTGAGTCACATTTTGCATAAACTCCCCTGCAGTTTTCCAAATATCCCAAACATCTCAATTTCGAGGCCTGAGCCATATTTTGAAGCCAAATTCTGGCTCTCTGTACGTATTCGCAGTTTGAAATAACGACTTTTTTATACCCAACATATGCGAAGTAGTGAAAGCGGCGTTTGGTCATATTTGTTCCAAACCCCCCTGCAGTTTTCAAAATATTCAAACATCCCAATTTCGAGGCCGGAGCAATATTTTGGAGCCAAGTTCTGGCTCTCTGCACGTATTCGCAGTATGATATTTAGACTTTTTATACCCAACATATGCCAAGTACTGAAAGCGGCACTGTGTCACATTTTGCACAAACTCCCCTGCAGTTTTCAAAATATCCCAAACATCCCAATTTCGAGGCCTGAGCCATATTTTGGAGCCAAATACTGCACTCTGCACGTATTTGCAGTTTGAAATTACGACTTTTTTATATCCAACATATGCGAAGAAATGAAAGAGGTGTTTGGTCACATTTGTCCCAAACCCCCCTGCACTTTTCAAAATATCCCAAACATCCCAATTTTGAGGCCTGAGCCATATATTAGAGCCAAATTCTGGCTCTATGCACGTATTCGCAGTTTAAAATTACGACTTTTTATACCCAACATATGCCAAGTTCTGATAGCGGCAGTGAGTCACATTTTGCACAAACTCCGCTGCAGTTTTTGAAATATCCCAAATATCCTAATTTCAAGGCCTGAGCCATATTTTGGAGCCAAACTCTGGCTCTCTGCACGTATTCGCAGTTTGAAATCGCGACTTTATATACCCAACATATTCCTAGTACTGAAAGATGCATTATGTGACATTTGTCCCAAATACCCCCTGCACTTTTCTAAATATCCCAAACATCTCAATTACGAGGCCTGAGCCATATTTTGGAGCCAAATTCTGGCTCTCTGCACGTATTCGCTGTTTGAAATTACGATTTTTTATACCCAACATATGCCAAGTACTGAAAGCGGCAGTGAGTCACATTTTGCTAAAACGCCCCTGCAGTTTTCAAAATATCCTAAATATCCCAATTTCGAGGCCTGAGCCATATTTTGGAGCCAAATTTTGGCTCTCTGCACGTATTCGCAGTATGATATTTTGACTTTTTATACCCAACATATGCCAAGTACTGAAAGTGGCAGTGAGTCACATTTTGCACAAACTCCCCTGCAGTTTTTGAAATATCCTAAATATCCCAATTTCGAGGCCTGAGCCTTATTTTGGAGCCAAATTCTGGCTCTCTGCACGTATTCACAGTTTAAAATTACGAATTTTTATACCCAACATATGCCAAGTCCTGATAGCGGCAGTGAGTCACATTTTGCACAAACTCCCCTGCAGTTTTCAAAATATCCCAAATATCCCAATTTCGAGGCCTGAGAAATATTTTGGAGCCAAATACTGGCTCACTGCACGTATTTGCAGTTTGAAATTGCGACTTTTTAAACCCAACATATGCCAAGTACTGAAAGCGGCGTTTGGTCACATTTGTCCCAAACCTCCCTGCAGTTTTCAAAATATCCCAAATATCCCAATTTCGAGGCCTGAGCCATATTTTGAAGGAAAATTCTGACTCTCTGCTTGTATTCGCAGTATGATATTACGACTTTTTATACCCAACATATGCCAAGTACTGAAAGCGTCAGAGACACATTTTGCACAAACTCCCCTGCAGTTTTCAAAATATCCCAAACATCCTAATTTCGAGGTCTAAGCCATATTTCGGAGCCAAATTCTGGCTCTCTGTACGTATTCGCAGTTTGAAATAACGACTTTTTTATACCCAACATATGCGAAGTAGTGAAAGCGGCGTTTGGTGATATTTGTCCCAAACCCCCCTGCAGTTTTCAAAATATTCAAACATCCCAATTTCGAGGCCGGAGCCATATTTTGGAGCCAAGTTCTGGCTCTCTGCACGTATTCGCAGAATGACATTTAGACTTTTTATACTCAACATATGCCAAGTACTGAAAGTGGCAGAGTCACATTTTGCACAAACTCCCCTGCAGTTTTCAAAATATCCCAAACATCCTAATTTCGAGGTCTAGGCCATATTTTGGAGCCAAATTCTGGCTCTCTGTACGTATTCGCAGTTTGAAATAACGACTTTTTTATACCCAACATATGTGAAGTAGTGAAAGCGGCGTTTGGTCATATTTGTCCCAAACCCCCCTGCAGTTTTCATAATATTCAAACATCCCAATTTCGAGGCTGAGCCATATTTTGGAGCCAAATTCTGGCTCTCTGCACGTATTCGCAGTTAGATATTACGACTTTTTATACCCAACATATGCCAAGTACTGAAAGCGGCAGAGTCACATTTTGCACAAACATCCCTGCAGTTTTCAAAATATCCCAAACATCCTAATTTCGGGGTCTAGGCCATATTTTGGAGCCAAATTCTGGCTCTCTGTACGTATTCGCAGTTTGAAATAACGACTTTTTTATACCCAACATATGTGAAGTAGTGAAAGCGGCGTTTGGTCATATTTGTCCCAAACCCCCCTGCAGTTTTCATAATATTCAAACATCCCAATTTCGAGGCTGAGCCATATTTTGGAGCCAAATTCTGGCTCTCTGCACGTATTCGCAGTTAGATATTACGACTTTTTATACCCAACATATGCCAAGTACTGAAAGCGGCAGAGTCACATTTTGCACAAACATCCCTGCAGTTTTCAAAATATCCCAAACATCCTAATTTCGAGGTCTAAGCCATATTTTTGAGCCAAATTCTGGCTCTCTGTACGTATTCGCAGTCTGAAATAACGACTTTTTTATACCCAACATATGCGAAGTAGTGAAAGCGGCGTTTGGTCATATTTGTCCCAAACCCCCCCTGCAGTTTTCAAAATATTCAAACATCCCAATTTCGAGGCCGGAGCCATATTTTGGAGCCAAGTTCTGGCTTTCTGCACGTATTCGCAGTATGATATTTAGACTTTTTATACCCAACATATGCCAAGTACTGAAAGCGGCACTGAGTCACATTTTGCACAAATTCCCCTGCAGTTTTCAAAATATCCCTAACATCCCAATTTCGAGGCCTGAGCCATATTTTGAAGCCAAATTCTGGCTCTCTGCACGTATTTGCAGTTTGAAATTACGACTTTTTTATATCCAACATATGCGAAGAAATGAAAGAGGTGTTTGGTCACATTTGTCCCAAACCCCCCTGCACTTTTCAAAATGTCCCAAACATCCCAATTTTGAGGCCTGAGCCATATTTTGGAGCCAAATTCTGGCTCTCTGCACGTATTCGCAGTTTTATATTACGACTTTTTATACCCAACATATACCAAGTACTGAAAGCGGCAGTGAGTCACATTTTGCACAAACTCCCCTGCAGTTTTCCAAATATCCCAAACATCCCAATTTCGAGGCCTGAGCCATATTTTGAAGCCAAATTCTGGCTCTCTGCACGTATTTGCAGTTTGAAATTACGACTTTTTTATATCCAACATATGCGAAGAAATGAAAGAGGTTTTTGGTCACATTTGTCCCAAACCCCCCTGCTCTTTTCAAAATATCCCAAACATCCCAATTTTGAGGCCTGAGCCATATTTTAGAGCCAAATTCCGTCTCTATGCACGTATTCGCAGTTTAAAATTACGACTTTTTATACCCAACATATGCCAAGTTCTGATAGCAACAGTGAGTCACATTTTGCACAAACTCCGCTGCAGTTTTTGAAATATCCCAAATATCCCAATTTCGAGGCCTGAGCCATATTTTGGAGCCAAACTCTGGCTCTCTGCACGTATTCCCAGTTTGAAATCGCGACTTTTTTATACCCAACATATTCCTAGTACTGAAAGACGCATTTGGTGACATTTGTCCCAAATACCTCCTGCACTTTTCAAAATATCCCAAACATCTCAATTTCGAGGCCTGAGCCATATTTTGGAGCCAAATTCTGGCTCGCTGCACGTATTCGCTGTTTGAAATTACGATTTTTTATACCCAACATATGCCAAGTACTGAAAGTGGCAGTGAGTCACATTTTGCACAAACTCCCCTGCAGTTTTTGAAATATCCTAAATATCCCAATTTCGAGGCCTGAGCCTTATTTTGGAGCCAAATTCTGGCTCTCTGCACGTATTCGCAGTTTAAAATTACGAATTTTTATACCCAACGTATGCCAAGTCCTGATAGCGTCAGTGAGTCACATTTTGCACAAACTCCCCTGCAGTTTTTGAAATATCCCAAATATCCCAATTTCGAGGCCTGAGCTATATTTTTGTGCCAAATTCTGGCTCTCTGCACGTATTCGCAGTTTGAAATTACGACTTTTTTATACCCAACATATGCAAAGAACAGAAAGCGGCAGAGTCACATTTTGCACAAACTCCCCTGCAGTTTTCAAAATATCCCAAACATCCTAATTTCGAGGTCTAAGCCATATTTTGGAGCCAAATTCTGGCTCTCTGCACGTATTCGCAGTTTGAAATTTCGACTTTTTATACCAAACAAATGCCAAATACTGAAAGACGCGTTTGGTCACATTTGTCCCAATACCCCCTGCACTTTTCAAAATATCCCAAACATCTCAGTATCGAGGCCTGAGCCATATTTTGGAGCCAAATTCTGAAAGCGGCAGTGAGTCATATTTTGCACAAACTCCCATGCAGTTTTCAAAGTATCCCAAATATTCCAATTTCGAGGCCTGAGCCTAATTTTGGAGCCAAATTCTGGCTCTGTGCACGTATTCGCAGTTTGAAATTACGACTTTTTGCATCCACCATATGCCAAGTACTGAAAGCGGCGTTTGGTCACATTTGTCCCAAACCTCCCTGCAGTTTTCAAAATATCCCAAATATCCCAATTTTGAGGCCTGAGATATATTTTGGAGCCAAATACTGGCTCTCTGCACGTATTTGCAGTTTGAAATTACGACTTTTTTATACCCAACATATGCGAAGAACTGAAAGTGGCGTTTGGTCACATTTGTCTCAATCCACCATGCAGTTTTCAAAATATCCCAAACATCTCAATTTCGTGGCCTGATCCATATTTTGGAGCCAAATTCTGGCTCTCTGCACGTATTCGCAGTTTGAAATTACGACTTTTTACACCCAACATATGCCAAGTACTGAAAGCGGCAGTGAGTCACATTTTGAACAAACTCCCCTGCAGTTTTCAAAATATCCTAAATATCCCAATTTCGAGGCCTGAGCCATATTTTGGAACCAAATTCTGGCTCTATGCACGTATTCGCAGTTTAAAATTACGACTTTTTATACCCAACATATGCCAAGTCCTGATAGCGGCAGTGAGTCACATTTTGCACAAACTCCCCTGCAGTTTTTGAAATATCCCAAATATCCCAATTTCAAGGCCTGAGCCATATTTTGGAGCCAAACTCTGGCTCTCTGCACGTATTCGCAGTTTGAAATCGCGACTTTTATATACCCAACATATTCCTAGTACTGAAAGATGCATTATGTGACATTTGTCCCAAATACCCCCTGCACTTTTCTAAATATCCCAAACATCTCAATTACGAGGCCTGAGCCATATTTTGGAGCCAAATTCTGGCTCTCTGCACGTATTCGCTGTTTGAAATTACGATTTTTTATACCCAACATATGCCAAGTACTGAAAGCGGCAGTGAGTCACATTTTGCCAAAACGCCCCTGCAGTTTTCAAAATATCCTAAATATCCCAATTTCGAGGCCTGAGCCATATTTTGGAGCCAAATTTTGGCTCTCTGCACGTATTCGCAGTATGATATTTTGACTTTTTATACCCAACATATGCCAAGTACTGAAAGTGGCAGTGAGTCACATTTTGCACAAACTCCCCTGCAGTTTTTGAAATATCCTAAATATCCCAATTTCGAGGCCTGAGCCTTATTTTGGAGCCAAATTCTGGCTCTCTGCACGTATTCACAGTTTAAAATTACGAATTTTTATACCCAACATATGCCAAGTCCTGATAGCGGCAGTGAGTCACATTTTGCACAAACTCCCCTGCAGTTTTCAAAATATCCCAAATATCCCAATTTCGAGGCCTGAGAAATATTTTGGAGCCAAATACTGGCTCACTGCACGTATTTGCAGTTTGAAATTGCGACTTTTTAAACCCAACATATGCCAAGTACTGAAAGTGGCGTTTGGTCACATTTGTCCCAAACCTCCCTGCAGTTTTCAAAATATCCCAAATATCCCAATTTCGAGGCCTGAGCCATATTTTGAAGGAAAATTCTGACTCTCTGCTTGTATTCGCAGTATGATATTACGACTTTTTATACCCAACATATGCCAAGTACTGAAAGCGTCAGAGTCACATTTTGCACAAACTCCCCTGCAGTTTTCAAAATATCCCAAACATCCTAATTTCGAGGTCTAAGCCATATTTCGGAGCCAAATTCTGGCTCTCTGTACGTATTCGCAGTTTGAAATAACGAATTTTTTATACCCAACATATGCGAAGTAGTGAAAGCGGCGTTTGGTGATATTTGTCCCAAACCCCCCTGCAGTTTTCAAAATATTCAAACATCCCAATTTCGAGGCCGGAGCCATATTTTGGAGCCAAGTTCTGGCTCTCTGCACGTATTCGCAGAATGACATTTAGACTTTTTATACCCAACATATGCCAAGTACTGAAAGTGGCAGAGTCACATTTTGCACAAACTCCCCTACAGTTTTCAAAATATCCCTAACATCCTAATTTCGAGGTCTAGGCCATATTTTGGAGCCAAATTCTGGCTCTCTGTACGTATTCGCAGTTTGAAATAACGACTTTTTTATACCCAACATATGTGAAGTAGTGAAAGCGGCGTTTGGTCATATTTGTCCCAAACCCCCCTGCAGTTTTCATAATATTCAAACATCCCAATTTCGAGGCTGAGCCATATTTTGGAGCCAAATTCTGGCTCTCTGCACTTATTCGCAGTTAGATATTACGACTTTTTATACCCAACATATGCCAAGTACTGAAAGCGGCAGAGTCACATTTTGCACAAACATCCCTGCAGTTTTCAAAATATCCCAAACATCCTAATTTCGAGGTCTAGGCCATATTTTAGAGCCAAATTCCGGCTCTATGCACGTATTCGCAGTTTAAAATTACGACTTTTTATTCCCAACATATGCCAAGTTCTGATAGCAACAGTGAGTCACATTTTGCACAAACTCCGCTGCAGTTTTTGAAATATCCCAAATATCCCAATTTCGAGGCCTGAGCCATATTTTGGAGCCAAACTCTTTCTCTCTGCACGTATTCCCAGTTTGAAATCGCGACTTTTTTATACCCAACATATTCCTAGTACTGAAAGACGCATTTGGTGACATTTGTCCCAAATACCTCCTGCACTTTTCAAAATATCCCAAACATCTCAATTTCGAGGCCTGAGCCATATTTTGGAGCCAAATTCTGGCTCTCTGCACGTATTCGCTGTTTGAAATTACGATTTTTTATACCCAACATATGCCAAGTACTGAAAGTGGCAGTGAGTCACATTTTGCACAAACTCCCCTGCAGTTTTTGAAATATCCTAAATATCCCAATTTCGAGGCCTGAGCCTTATTTTGGAGCCAAATTCTGGCTCTCTGCACGTATTCGCAGTTTAAAATTACGAATTTTTATACCCAACGTATGCCAAGTCCTGATAGCGTCAGTGAGTCACATTTTGCACAAACTCCCCTGCAGTTTTTGAAATATCCCATATATCCCAATTTCGAGGCCTGAGCTATATTTTTGTGCCAAATTCTGGCTCTCTGCACGTATTCGCAGTTTGAAATTACGACTTTTTTATACCCAACATATGCAAAGAACAGAAAGCGGCAGAGTCACATTTTGCACAAACTCCCCTGCAGTTTTCAAAATATCCCAAACATCCTAATTTCGAGGTCTAAGCCATATTTTGGAGCCAAATTCTGGCTCTCTGCACGTATTCGCAGTTTGAAATTTCGACTTTTTATACCAAACAAATGCCAAATACTGAAAGACGCGTTTGGTCACATTTGTCCCAATACCCCCTGCACTTTTCAAAATATCCCAAACATCTCAGTATCGAGGCCTGAGCCATATTTTGGAGCCAAATTCTGAAAGCGGCAGTGAGTCATATTTTGCACAAACTCCCATGCAGTTTTCAAAGTATCCCAAATATTCCAATTTCGAGGCCTGAGCCTAATTTTGGAGCCAAATTCTGGCTCTGTGCACGTATTCGCAGTTTGAAATTACGACTTTTTGCATCCACCATATGCCAAGTACTGAAAGCGGCGTTTGGTCACATTTGTCCCAAACCTCCCTGCAGTTTTCAAAATATCCCAAATATCCCAATTTTGAGGCCTGAGATATATTTTGGAGCCAAATACTGGCTCTCTGCACGTATTTGCAGTTTGAAATTACGACTTTTTTATACCCAACATATGCGAAGAACTGAAAGTGGCGTTTGGTCACATTTGTCTCAATCCACCATGCAGTTTTCAAAATATCCCAAACATCTCAATTTCGAGGCCTGATCCATATTTTGGAGCCAAATTCTGGCTCTCTGCACGTATTCGCAGTTTGAAATTACGACTTTTTACACCCAACATATGCCAAGTTCTGAAAGCGGCAGTGAGTCACATTTTGAACAAACTCCCCTGCAGTTTTCAAAATATCCTAAATATCCCAATTTCGAGGCCTGAGCCATATTTTGGAACCAAATTCTGGCTCTATGCACGTATTCGCAGTTTAAAATTACGACTTTTTATACCCAACATATGCCAAGTCCTGATAGCGGCAGTGAGTCACATTTTGCACAAACTCCCCTGCAGTTTTTGAAATATCCCAAATATCCCAATTTCGAGGCCTGAGCCATATTTAGGAGCCAAATTCTGGCTCTCTGCACGTATTTGCAGTTTGAAATTACAACTTTTTATATCCATCATATGCCAAGTACTGAAAGCGGCGTTTGGTAACATTTGTCCCAAACCTCCCTGCAATTTTCAAAATATCCAAAATATCCAAATTTCGAGGCCTGAGCCATATTTTGGAGCGAAATTCTGGCTCTCTGCACGTATTCGCAGTTTAAAACTACGACTTTTTATTCCCAACATATGCCAAGTCCTGATAGCGGCAGTGAGTCACATTTTGCACAAATTTCAATGCAGTTTTCAAAATATCCCAAACATCCCAATTTCGAGGCCTAAGATATATTTTGAAGCCAAATTCTGGCTCTCTGCACGTATTCGCAGTTTGAAATTACGATATTTTATACCCAACATATGCCAAGTACTGAGATCGGCTGTGAGTCACATTTTGCCCAAACGCCCCTGCAGTTTTCAAAATATCCCAAATTACCCAATTTCGAGGCCTGAGCCATATTTTGGAGCGAAATTCTGGCTCTCTGCACGTATTCGCAGTTTAAAACTACGACTTTTTATTCCCAACATATGCCAAGTCCTGATAGCGGCAGTGAGTCACATTTTGCACAAATTTCAATGCAGTTTTCAAAATATCCCAAACATCCCAATTTCGAGGCCTTAGATATATTTTGAAGCCAAATTCTGGCTCTCTGCACGTATTCGCAGTTTGAAATTACGACTTTTTACACCCAACATATGCCAAGTACTGAAAGCGGCAGTGAGTCACATTTTGAACTCCCCTGCAGTTTTCAAAATATCCTAAATATCCCAATTTCGAGGCCTGAGCTATATTTTGGAGCCGAATTCTGGCTCTCTGTACGTATTCACAGTTTGAAATTACGACTTTTTATACCTATCATATGCCAAGTACTGAAAGCGGCAGTGATTCACATTTTGCACAAATTTCCTTGCAGTTTTCAAAATATCCCAAACATCCCAATTTCGAGGCCTAAGCCATATTTTGAAGCCAAATTCTGGCTCTCTGCACGTATTCGCAGTTTGAAATTACGACTTTTTTATACCCAACATATGCGAAGTACTGAAAGCGGCGTTTGGTCACATTTGTCCCAAACCCCCCTGCAGTTTTCAAAATATCCCAAACATCCCAATTTCGAGGCCAGAGCCATATTTTGGAACCAAATTCTGGCTCTCTGCACGTATTCGCAATTTGATATTACGACTTTTTATACCCAACATATGCCAAGTACTGAAAGCGGCAGTGAGTCACATTTTGCCCAAACGCCCCTGCAGTTTTCAAAATATCCCAAATATCACATTTCGAGGCCTGAGCCATATTTTGGAGCGAAATTCTGGCTCTCTGCACGTATTCGCAATTTAAAATTACGAATTTTTACATCCAACATATGCCAAGTACTGAAAGCGGCAGTGAGTCACATTTTGAACAAACTCCCCTGCAGTTTTCAAAATATCCTAAATATCCCAGTTTCGAAGCCTGAGCTATATTTTGGAGCCAAATTCTGGCTCTCTGCACGTATTCGCAGTTTGAAATTACGACTTTTTTATACCCAACATATGCGAAGAACTGAAAGCGGCGTTTGGTCACATTTGTCCCAAGCCCCCATGCAGTTTTCAAAATATCCCAAACATCCCAATTTCGAGGCCGGAGCCATATTTTGGAGCCAAATTCTGTCTCTCTGCACGAATTCGCAATTTGATATTACGACTTTTTATACCCAACATATGCCAAGTACTGAATGCGGCAGTGAGTCACATTTTGCACAAACTCCCCTGCAGTTTTTGAAATATCCCAAATATCCCAATTTCGAGGCCTGAGCCATATTTTGGAGCCAAATTCTGTCTCTCTGCACGTATTCGCAATTTGATATTACGACTTTTTATATCCAACATATGCCAAGTACTGAATGCGGCAGTGAGTCTCATTTTGCACAAACTCCCCTGCAGTTTTCAAAATATCCCAAACATCCCAATTTCGAGGCCTGAGCCATATTTTGAAGCAAAATTCTGGCTATCTGCACGTATTCGCAGTTTGAAATTACGACTTTTTTATACCCAACATATGCGAAGAACTGAAAGCGGCGTTTGGTCACATTTGACCCAAACCCCCTGCAGTTTTCAAAATATCCCAAACATCCCAATTTCGAGGCCTGAGCCATATTTTGGAGCCAAATTCTGCCTCTCTGGACGTATTCGCAGTTTGAAATTACGATTTTTTTTACCCAGCATATGCCAAGTACTGAGATCGGCAGTGAATCACATTTTGCCCAAACGCCCCTGCAGTTTTTGAAATATCCCAAATATCCCAATTTAGAGGCTTGAGCCATATTTTGGAGCCAAATTCTTGCTCTCTGCACGTATTTGCAATTTGAAATTACGACTTTTTATACCCAACATATGCCAAGTACTGAAAGCGGCAGTGAGTCACATTTTGCACAAACTCCCCTGCAGTTTTCAAAATATCCCAAATATCCAAATTTCGAGGCCTGAGCTAAATTTTGGAGCCAAATTCTGGGTCTCTGCACGTATTCGCAGTTTGAAATTACGACTTTTTATACCCAACATATGCGAAGTACTGAAAGCGGCGTTTGGTCACATTTGTCCCAAACCTCCCTGCAGTTTTCAAAATATCCAAAATATCCCAATTTCGAGGCCTGAGCCATATTTTGGACCCAAATTCTGGCTCTCTGCACGTATTCGCAGTTTGAAATTACGACTTTTTTATACCCAACATATGTGAAGTACTGAAAGTGGCGTTTGGTCACATTTGTCCCAATCCCCCCTGCAGATTTTAAAATATCCCAAACATACTAATTTCGAGGCCTGAGCCATATTTTTGTTCCAAATTCTGGCTCTCTCCACGTATTCGCAGTTTGAAATTACGACTTTTTTATACCTAACATGTACCAAGTACTGAAAGCGGCGTTTGGTCACATTTGTCTCAATCCACCATGCAGTTTTCAAAATATCCCAAACATCTCAATTTCGAGGACTGATCCATATTTTGGAGCCAAATTCTGGCTCTCTGCACGTATTCGCAGTTTGAAATTACGACTTTTTACACCCAACATATGCCAAGTACTGAATGCGGCAGTGAGTCACATTTTGAACAAGCTTCCCTGCAGTTTTCAAAATTTCCTAAATATCCCAATTTCGAGGCCTGAGCCATATTTTGGAACCAAATTCTGGCTCTATGCACGTATTCGCAGTTTAAAATTACGAATTTTTATACCCAACATATGCCATGTCCTGATAGCGGCAGTGAGTCACATTTTGCACAAACTCCCCTGCAGTTTTTGAAATATCCCAAATATCCCAATTTCGAGGCCTGAGCCATATTTAGGAGCCAAAATCTGGCTCTCTGCACGTATTTGCAGTTTGAAATTACAACTTTTTATACCCATCATATGCCAAGTACTGAAAGCGGCGTTTGGTCACATTTGTCCCAAACCTCCCTGCAGTTTTCAAAATATCCAAAATATCCAAATTTCGAGGCCTGAGCCATATTTTGGAGCGAAATTCTGGCTCTCTGCACGTATTCGCAGTTTAAAACTACGACTTTTTATTCCCAACATATGCCAAGACCTGATAGCGGCAGTGAGTCACATTTTGCACAAATTTCCATGCAGTTTTCAAAATATCCCAAACATCCCAATTTCGAGGCCTAATCCATATTTTGAAGCCAAATTCTGGCTCTCTGCACGTATTCGCAGTTTGAAATTACAATATTTTATACCCAACATATGCCAAGTACTGAGATCGGCTGTGAGTCACATTTTGCCCAAACGCCCCTGCAGTTTTCAAAATATCCCAAATTACCCAATTTCGAGGCCTGAGCCATATTTTGGAGCGAAATTCTGGCTCTCTGCACGTATTCGCAGTTTGAAATTACGACTTTTTACACCCAACATATGCCAAGTACTGAAAGCGGCAGTGAGTCACATTTTGAACTCCCCTGCAGTTTTCAAAATATCCTAAATATCCCAATTTCGAGGCCAGAGCTATATTTTGGAGCCAAATTCTTGCTTTCTGTACGTATTCGCAGTTTGAAATTACGATTTTTTATACCTATCATATGTCAAGTACTGAAAGCGGCAGTGATTCACATTTTGCACAAATTCCCCTGCAGTTTTCAAAATATCCCAAACATCCCAATTTCGAGGCCTAAGCCATATTTTGAAGCCAAATTCTGGCTCTCTGCACGTATTCGCAATTTGATATTACGACTTTTTATACCCAACATATGCCAAGTACTGAAAGCGGCAGTGAGTCACATTTTGAACAAACTCCCCTGCAGTTTTCAAAATATCCTAAGTATCCCAGTTTCGAGGCCTGAGCTATATTTTGGAGCCAAATTCTGGCTCTCTGCACGTATTCACAGTTTGAAATTACGACTTTTTTATACCCAACATATGCGAAGAACTGAAAGCGGCGTTTGGTCACATTTGTCCCAAGCCCCCATGCAGTTTTCAAAATATCCCAAACATCCCAATTTCGAGGCTGGAGCCATATTTTGGAGCCAAATTCTGTCTCTCTGCACGAATTCGCAATTTGATATTACGACTTTTTATACCCAACATATGCCAAGTACTGAATGCGGCAGTGAGTCACATTTTGCACAAACTCCCCTGCAGTTTTTGAAATATCCCAAATATCCCAATTTCGAGGCCTGAGCCATATTTTGGAGCCAAATTCTGTCGCTCTGCACGTATTCGCAATTCGATATTACGACTTTTTATATCCAACATATGCCAAGTACTGAATGCGGCAGTGAGTCACATTTTGCACAAACTCCCCATGCAGTTTTCAAAATATCCCAAACATCCCAATTTCGAGGCCTGAGCCATATTTTGAAGCAAAATTCTGGCTATCTGCACGTATTTGCAGTTTGAAATTACGACTTTTTTATACCCAACATATGCGAAGAACTGAAAGCGGCGTTTGGTCACATTTGTCCCAAACCCCCCTGCAGTTTTAAAAATATTCCAAACAACCCAATTTCGAGGCCTGAGCAATATTTTGGAACCAAATTCTGGCTCTATGCACGTATTCGCTGTTTAAAATTACGACTTTTTATACCCAACATATGCCAAGTCCTGATAGTGGCAGTGAGTCACATTTTGCACAAACTCCCCTGCAGTTTTTGAAATATCCCAAATATCCCAATTTCGAGGCCTGAGCCATATTTTGGTGCCAAATTCTGGCTTTCTGCACGTATTTGCAGTTTGAAATTACAACTTTTTATACCCATCATATGCCAAGTACTGAAAGCGGCGTTTGGTCACATTTGTCCCAAACCTCCCTGCAGTTTTCAAAATATCCAAAATATGCCAATTTCGAGGCCTGAGCCATATTTTGGACCCAAATTCTGGCTCTCTGCACGTATTCGCAGTTTGAAATTACGATTTTTTATACCCAACATATGCCAAGTACTGAGATCGGCAGTGAATCACATTTTGCCCAAACGCCCCTGCTGTTTTCAAAATATCCCAAATATCCCAATTTCGAGGCCTGAGCCATATTTTGGAGCAAAATTCTAGCTCTCTGCACGTATTCGCAATTTGATATTACGACTTTTTATACCCAACATATGCCAAGTACTGAATGCGGCAGTGAGTCACATTTTGCACAAACTCCCCTGCAGTTTTCAAAATATCCCAAACATCCCAATTTCGAGGCCTGAGCCATATTTTGAAGCCAAATTCTGGCTCTCTGCACGTATTCGCAGTTTGAAATTACGACTTTTTTATACCCAACATATGCGAAGAACTGAAAGCGGCGTTTGGTCACATTTGTCCCAAACCCCCCAGCAGTTTTAAAAATATTCCAAACAACCCAATTTCGAGGCCTGAGCCATATTTTGGAACCAAACTCTGGCTCTATGCACGTATTCGGAGTTTAAAATTACGACTTTTTATACCCAACATATGCCAAGTCCTGATAGCGGCAGTGAGTCACATTTTGCACAAACTCCCCTGCAGTTTTCAAAATATCCCAAACATCCCAATTTCGAAGCCTGAGCCATATTTTGGAGCCAAATTCTGGCTCTCTGCACGTATTCGCAGTTTGAAATTACGTCTTTTTCATACCCAACATATGCAAAGTACTGAAAGCGGCGTTTGGTCACATTTGTCCCAAACCCCCCTGCAGTTTTCCAAATATCCCAAACATCCCAATTTCGAGGCCTGAGCCATATTTTGGAGCCAAATTCTGGCTCTCTGCACGTATTCGCAATTTGATATTACGACTTTTTATACCCAACATATGCCAAGTACTGAAAGCGGCATTGAGCCACATTTTGCACAAACTCCCCTGCAGTTTTCAAAATATCACAAACATCCCCATTTCGAGGCCTGGGCCATATTTTGGAGCCAAATTCTGGCTCTCTGCACCTATTCGCAGTTTGAAATTTCGACTTTTATACCTAACATATGCCAAGTACTGAAAGCGGCAGTGATTCACATTTTGATCAAATTCCCCTGCAATTTTCAAAATATCACAAACATCCCAATTTCGAGGCCTTGGCCATATTTTGGACCCACATTCTGGCTCTCTGCACGTATTCGCAGTTTGAAATTTCTACTTTTTTATGCCCAACATATGCGAAGTACTGAAAGCGGCGTTTGGTCACATTTGCAAAAACTCCCCTGCAGTTTTTGAAATATCCCAAATATCCCAATTTCGAAGCTTGAGCCATATTTTGGAGCCAAATTCTGGCTCTCTGCACGTTTTTGCAATTTGAAATTACGACTTTTTATACCCAACATATGCCAAGTACTGAAAGCGGCAGTGAGTCACATTTTGCACAAACTCCCCTGCAGTTTTCAAAATATCCCAAATATCCAAATTTCGAGGCCTGAGCTAAATTTCGGAGCCAAATTCTGGCTCTCTGCACGTATTCGCAGTTTGAAATTACGATTTTTTATACCCAACATATGCGAAGAACTCAAAGCGTCGTTTGGTCACATTTGTCCCAAACCCCCCTGCAGTTTTCAAAATATCCGAAACATCCCAATTTCAAGGCCTGAGCCATATTTTGGAGCCAAATTCTGGCTCTATGCACGTGTTCGCAGTTTAAAATTACGACTTTTTTATACATAACATATGCGAAGTACTGAAAGCGGCGTTTGGTCACATTTGTCCCAAACCCCCCTGCAGTTTTCAAATTATCCCAAACATCCCAATTTCGAGGCCTGAGCCATATTTTGAAGCCAAATTCTGGCTCTCTGCACGTATTCGCAGTTTGAAATTACAACTTTTTATACCCATCATATGCCAAGTACTGAAAGCGGCGTTTGGTCACATTTGTCCCAAACCTCCCTGCAGTTTTCAAAATATCCAAAATATCCAAATTTCGAGGCCTGAGCCATATTTTGGAGCGAAATTCTGGCTCTCTGCACGTATTCGCAGTTTAAAACTACGACTTTTTATTCCCAACATATGCCAAGACCTGATAGCGGCAGTGAGTCACATTTTGCACAAATTTCCATGCAGTTTTCAAAATATCCCAAACATCCCAATTTCGAGGCCTAATCCATATTTTGAAGCCAAATTCTGGCTCTCTGCACGTATTCGCAGTTTGAAATTACAATATTTTATACCCAACATATGCCAAGTACTGAGATCGGCTGTGAGTCACATTTTGCCCAAACGCCCCTGCAGTTTTCAAAATATCCCAAATTACCCAATTTCGAGGCCTGAGCCATATTTTGGAGCGAAATTCTGGCTCTCTGCACGTATTCGCAGTTTGAAATTACGACTTTTTACACCCAACATATGCCAAGTACTGAAAGCGGCAGTGAGTCACATTTTGAACTCCCCTGCAGTTTTCAAAATATCCTAAATATCCCAATTTCGAGGCCAGAGCTATATTTTGGAGCCAAATTCTTGCTTTCTGTACGTATTCGCAGTTTGAAATTACGAGTTTTTATACCTATCATATGTCAAGTACTGAAAGCGGCAGTGATTCACATTTTGCACAAATTCCCCTGCAGTTTTCAAAATATCCCAAACATCCCAATTTCGAGGCCTAAGCCATATTTTGAAGCCAAATTCTGGCTCTGCACGTATTCGCAATTTGATATTACGACTTTTTATACCCAACATATGCCAAGTACTGAAAGCGGCAGTGAGTCACATTTTGAACAAACTCCCCTGCAGTTTTCAAAATATCCTAAGTATCCCAGTTTCGAGGCCTGAGCTATATTTTGGAGCCAAATTCTGGCTCTCTGCACGTATTCACAGTTTGAAATTACGACTTTTTTATACCCAACATATGCGAAGAACTGAAAGCGGCGTTTGGTCACATTTGTCCCAAGCCCCCATGCAGTTTTCAAAATATCCCAAACATCCCAATTTCGAGGCTGGAGCCATATTTTGGAGCCAAATTCTGTCTCTCTGCACGAATTCGCAATTTGATATTACGACTTTTTATACCCAACATATGCCAAGTACTGAATGCGGCAGTGAGTCACATTTTGCACAAACTCCCCTGCAGTTTTTGAAATATCCCAAATATCCCAATTTCGAGGCCTGAGCCATATTTTGGAGCCAAATTCTGTCGCTCTGCACGTATTCGCAATTCGATATTACGACTTTTTATATCCAACATATGCCAAGTACTGAATGCGGCAGTGAGTCACATTTTGCACAAACTCCCCATGCAGTTTTCAAAATATCCCAAACATCCCAATTTCGAGGCCTGAGCCATATTTTGAAGCAAAATTCTGGCTATCTGCACGTATTTGCAGTTTGAAATTACGACTTTTTTATACCCAACATATGCGAAGAACTGAAAGCGGCGTTTGGTCACATTTGTCCCAAACCCCCCTGCAGTTTTAAAAATATTCCAAACAACCCAATTTCGAGGCCTGAGCAATATTTTGGAACCAAATTCTGGCTCTATGCACGTATTCGCTGTTTAAAATTACGACTTTTTATACCCAACATATGCCAAGTCCTGATAGTGGCAGTGAGTCACATTTTGCACAAACTCCCCTGCAGTTTTTGAAATATCCCAAATATCCCAATTTCGAGGCCTGAGCCATATTTTGGTGCCAAATTCTGGCTTTCTGCACGTATTTGCAGTTTGAAATTACAACTTTTTATACCCATCATATGCCAAGTACTGAAAGCGGCGTTTGGTCACATTTGTCCCAAACCTCCCTGCAGTTTTCAAAATATCCAAAATATGCCAATTTCGAGGCCTGAGCCATATTTTGGACCCAAATTCTGGCTCTCTGCACGTATTCGCAGTTTGAAATTACGATTTTTTATACCCAACATATGCCAAGTACTGAGATCGGCAGTGAATCACATTTTGCCCAAACGCCCCTGCTGTTTTCAAAATATCCCAAATATCCCAATTTCGAGGCCTGAGCCATATTTTGGAGCAAAATTCTAGCTCTCTGCACGTATTCGCAATTTGATATTACGACTTTTTATACCCAACATATGCCAAGTACTGAATGCGGCAGTGAGTCACATTTTGCACAAACTCCCCTGCAGTTTTCAAAATATCCCAAACATCCCAATTTCGAGGCCTGAGCCATATTTTGAAGCCAAATTCTGGCTCTCTGCACGTATTCGCAGTTTGAAATTACGACTTTTTTATACCCAACATATGCGAAGAACTGAAAGCGGCGTTTGGTCACATTTGTCCCAAACCCCCCAGCAGTTTTAAAAATATTCCAAACAACCCAATTTTGAGGCCTGAGCCATATTTTGGAACCAAACTCTGGCTCTATGCACGTATTCGCAGTTTAAAATTACGACTTTTTATACCCAACATATGCCAAGTCCTGATAGCGGCAGTGAGTCACATTTTGCACAAACTCCCCTGCAGTTTTCAAAATATCCCAAACATCCCAATTTCGAAGCCTGAGCCATATTTTGGAGCCAAATTCTGGCTCTCTGCACGTATTCGCAGTTTGAAATTACGTCTTTTTCATACCCAACATATGCAAAGTACTGAAAGCGGCGTTTGGTCACATTTGTCCCAAACCCCCCTGCAGTTTTCCAAATATCCCAAACATCCCAATTTCGAGGCCTGAGCCATATTTTGGAGCCAAATTCTGGCTCTCTGCACGTATTCGCAATTTGATATTACGACTTTTTATACCCAACATATGCCAAGTACTGAAAGCGGCATTGAGCCACATTTTGCACAAACTCCCCTGCAGTTTTCAAAATATCACAAACATCCCCATTTCGAGGCCTGGGCCATATTTTGGAGCCAAATTCTGGCTCTCTGCACCTATTCGCAGTTTGAAATTTCGACTTTTATACCTAACATATGCCAAGTACTGAAAGCGGCAGTGATTCACATTTTGATCAAATTCCCCTGCAATTTTCAAAATATCACAAACATCCCAATTTCGAGGCCTTGGCCATATTTTGGACCCACATTCTGGCTCTCTGCACGTATTCGCAGTTTGAAATTTCTACTTTTTTATGCCCAACATATGCGAAGTACTGAAAGCGGCGTTTGGTCACATTTGCAAAAACTCCCCTGCAGTTTTTGAAATATCCCAAATATCCCAATTTCGAAGCTTGAGCCATATTTTGGAGCCAAATTCTGGCTCTCTGCACGTTTTTGCAATTTGAAATTACGACTTTTTATACCCAACATATGCCAAGTACTGAAAGCGGCAGTGAGTCACATTTTGCACAAACTCCCCTGCAGTTTTCAAAATATCCCAAATATCCAAATTTCGAGGCCTGAGCTAAATTTCGGAGCCAAATTCTGGCTCTCTGCACGTATTCGCAGTTTGAAATTACGATTTTTTATACCCAACATATGCGAAGAACTCAAAGCGTCGTTTGGTCACATTTGTCCCAAACCCCCCTGCAGTTTTCAAAATATCCGAAACATCCCAATTTCAAGGCCTGAGCCATATTTTGGAGCCAAATTCTGGCTCTATGCACGTGTTCGCAGTTTAAAATTACGACTTTTTTATACATAACATATGCGAAGTACTGAAAGCGGCGTTTGGTCACATTTGTCCCAAGCCCCCATGGAGTTTTCAAAATATCCCAAACATCCCAATTTCGAGGCCTGAGCCATATTTTGAAGCCAAATTCTGGCTCTCTGCACGTATTCGCAGTTTGAAATTACGACTTTTTTATACCCAACATATGCGAAGAACTCAAAGCGTCGTTTGGTCACATTTGTCCCAAACCCCCCTGCAGTTTTAAAAATATTCCAAACAACCCAATTTCGAGGCCTGAGCCCTATTTTGGAACCAAATTCTGGCTCTATGCACGTATTCGCTGTTTAAAATTACGATTTTTTATACCCAACATATGCCAAGTCCTGATAGCGGCAGTGATTCACATTTTGCTCAAACTCCCCTGCAGTTATTGAAATATCCCAAATATCCCAATTTCGAGGCCTGAGCCATATTTTGGAGCCAAATTCTGGCTCTCTGCACGTATTCGCAGTTTGAAATTACAACTTTTTATACCCATCATATGCCAAGTACTGAAAGCGGCGTTTGGTCACATTTGTCCCAAACCTCCCTGCAGTTTTCAAAATATCCAAAATATCCCAATTTCGAGGCCTGAGCCATATTTTGGAGCCAAATTCTGGCTCTCTGCACGTATTTGCAGTTTGAAATTACTATTTTTTATACCCAACATATGCCAAGTACTGAGATCGGCAGTGAAACACATTTTGCCCAAACGCCCCTGCTGTTTTCAGAATATCCCAAATATCCCAATTTCGAGGCATGAGCCATATTTTGGAGCAAAATTCTGGCTCTCTGCACGTATTCGCAATTTAAAATTACGACTTTTTACACCCAACAAATGCCAAGTACTGAAAGCGGCAGTGAGTCACATTTTGAACAAACTCCCCTGCAGTTTTCAAAATATCCCAAACATCCCAATTTCCAGGCCTGAGCCATATTTTGGAATCAAATTCTGGCTCTATGCACGTACTGAATGCGGCATTGAGTCACATTTTGCACAAACTCCCCTGCAGTTTTCAAAATATCACAAACATCCCAATTTCAAGGCCTGGGCCTAATTATGGAGCCAAATTCTGGCTCTCTGCACGTATTCGCAGTTTGAAATTTCGACTTTTTTATGCCCAACATATGCAAAGTACTGAAAGCGGCGTTTGGTCACATTTGTCCCAAACCCCCCTGCAGTTTTCAAAATATCCCAAACATCCCACTTTCGAGGCATGAGCCATGTTTTGGTGCCAAACTCTGGCTCTATGCACGTATTCGCAGTTTAAAATTACGAATTTTTATACCCAACATATGCCAAGTTCTGATAGCGGCAGTGAGTCACAATTTGCAAAAACTCCCCTGCAGTTTTTGAAATATCCCAAATATCCCAATTTCGAGGCCTGAGCCATATTTTGGAGCCAAATTCTGGCTCTCTGCATGTATTTGCAATTTGAAATTACGACTTTTTATACCCAACATATGCGAAGTACTGAAAGCGGCGTTTGGTCACATTTGTCCCAAACCCCCCTGCAGTTCTCAAAATATCCCAAACATCCCAATTTCAAGGCCTGAGCCATATTTTGGAGCCAAATTCAGGCTCTATGCACGTGTTCGCAGTTTAAAATTACGACTTTTTATACCTAACATATGCCAAGTACTGAAAGCGGCAGTGATTCACATTTTGCACAAATTCCCCTGCAGTTTTCAAAAAATCCCAATTTCGAGGCCTAAGCCATATTTTAGAGCCAAATTCTGGCTCTCTGCACGTATTCGCAGTTTGAAACTACGACTTTTTTATACCCAACATATGCGAAGTACTGAAAGCGGCGTTTGGTCACATTTGTCCCAAGCCCCCATGCAGTTTTCAAAATATCCCAAACATCCCAATTTCGAGGCCGGAGCATATTTTGGAGCCAAATTCTGGCTCTCTGCACGTATTCGGAATTTGATATTACGACTTTTTATACCCAACATATGCCAAGTACTGAATGCGGCAGTGGGTCACATTTTGCACAAACTCCCCTGCAGTTTTCAAAATATCCCAAACATCCCAATTTCGAGGCCTGAGCCATATTTTGAAGCCAAATTCTGGCTCTCTGCACGTTTTCGCAGTTTGAAATTACGACTTTTTTATACCCAACATATGCGAAGAACTGAAAGCGGCGTTTGGTCACATTTGTCCCAAACCCCCCTGCAGTTTTAAAAATATTCCAAACAACCCAATTTCGAGGCCTGAGCCATATTTTGGAACCAAATTCTGGCTCTATGCACGTATTCGCTGTTTAAAATTACGACTTTTTATACCCAACATTTGCCAAGTCCTGATAGCGGCAGTAAGTCACATTTTGCACAAACTCCCCTGCAGTTTTTGAAATATCCCAAATATCCCAATTTCGAGGCTTGAGCCATATTTTGGAGCCAAATTCTGGCTTTCTGCACGTATTTGCAGTTTGAAATTACAACTTTTTATACCCATCATATGCCAAGTACTGAAAGCAGCGTTTGGTCACATTTGTCCCAAACCTCCCTGCAGTTTTCAAAATATCCCAAACATCCCAATTTCAAGGCCTGAGCCATATTTTGGAGCCAAATTCAGGCTCTATGCACGTGTTCGCAGTTTAAAATTACGACTTTTTATACCCAACATATGCCAAGTACTGAACGCATCAGTGAGTCACATTTTGAACAAACTCCCCTGCAGTTTTCAAAATATCCTAAATATCCCAGTTTCGAGGCCTGAGCTATATTTTGGAGCCAAATTCTGGCTCTCTGCACGTATTCGCAGTTTGAAATTACGACTTTTTTATACCCAACATATGCGAAGTACTGAAAGCGGCGTTTGGTCACATTTGTCCCAAGCCCCCATGCAGTTTTCAAAATATCCCAAACATCCCAATTTCGAGGCCGGAGCATATTTTGGAGCCAAATTCTGGCTCTCTGCACGTATTCGCAATTTGATATTACGACTTTTTATACCCAACATATGCCAAGTACTGAATGCGGCAGTGAGTCACATTTTGCAGAAACCCCTGCAGTTTTCAAAATATCCCAAACATCCCAATTTCGAGGCCTGAGCCATATTTTGAAGCCAAATTCTGGCTCTCTGCACGTATTCGCAGCTTGAAATTACGTCTTTTTTATACCCAACATATGCGAAGAACTGAAAGCCGCGTTTGGTCACATTTGTCAGAAACCCCCCTGCAGTTTTAAAAATATTCCAAACAACCCAATTTCGAGGCCTGAGCCATATTTCGGAACCAAATTCTGGCTCTATGCACGTATTCGCAGTTTAAAATTCCGACTTTTTATACCCAACATATGCCAAGTCCTGATAGCGGCAGTGAGTCACATTTTGCACAAACTCCCCTGCAGTTTTCAAAATATCCCAAACATTCCAATTTCAAAGCCTGAGCCATATTTTGTAGCCAAATTCTGGCTCTTTGCACGTATTCGCAGTTTGAAATTACGTCTTTTCATACCCAACATATGCGAAGTACTGAAAGCGGTGTTTGGTCACATTTGTCCCAAACCCCCCTGCAGTTTTCCAAATATCCCAAACATCCCAATTTCGAGGCCTGAGCCATATTTTGGAGCCAAATTCTGGCTCTCTGCACGTATTCGCAATTTGATATTACGACTTTTTATACCCAACATATTCCAAGTACTGAAAGCGGCATTGAGTCACATTTTGCACAAACTCCCCTGCAGTTTTCAAAATATCACAAACATCTAAATTTCGAGGCCTGGGCCTAATTTTGGAGCCAAATTCTGGCTCTCTGCACGTATTCGCAGTTTGAAATTACGACTTTTTTATACCCAACATATGCGAAGAACTGAAAGCGGCGTTTGGTCACATTCGTCCGAAACCCCCCTGCAGTTTTAAAAATATTCCAAACAACCCAATTTCGAGGCCTGAGCCATATTTCGGAACCAAATTATGGCTCTATGCACGTATTCACAGTTTAAAATTACGACTTTTTATACCCAACATATGCCAAGTCCTGATAGCGGCAGTGAGTCACATTTTGCACAAACTCCATTGCAGTTTTCAAAATATCCCAAACATCCCAATTTCGAAGCCTGAGCCATATTTTGGAGCCAAATTTTGGCTCTCTGCACGTATTCGCAGTTTGAAATTACGTCTTTTTCTATACCCAACATATGCGAAGTACTGAAAGCGGCGTTTGGTCACATTTGTCCCAAACCCCCCTGCAGTTTTCCAAATATCCCAAACATCCCAATTTCGAGGCCTGAGCCATATTTTGGAGCCAAATTCTGGCTCTCTGCACGTATTTACAATTTGATATTACGACTTTTTATACCCAACATATGCCAAGTACTGAAAGCGGCAGTGAGTCACATTTTGCACAAACTCCCCAGCAGGTTTCAAAATATCCCAAATATCCCAATTTCGAGGCCTGATCTAAATTTTGGAGCCAAACTCTGGCTCTGTGCACGTATTCGCAGTTTGAAATTACGACTTTTATACCTAACATATGCCAAGTACTGAAAGCGGCAGTGATTCACATTTTGCACAAATTCCCTGCAGTTTTCAAAATATCCCAAACATCCCAATTTCGAAGCCTGAGCCATATTTTGGAGCCAAATTCTGGCTCTCTGCACGTATTCGCAGTTTGAAATTACGTCTTTTTCATACCCAACATATGCGAAGTACTGAAAGCGGCGTTTGGTCACATTTGTCCCAAACCCCCCTGCAGTTTTCCAAATATCCCAAACATCCCAATTTCGAGGCCTGAGCCATATTTTGGAGCCAAATTCTGGCTCTCTGCACGTATTCGCAATTTGATATTACGACTTTTTATACCCAACATATGCCAAGTACTGAAAGCGGCATTGAGTCACATTATGCACAAACTCCCCTGCAGTTTTCAAAATATCACAAACATCCCAATTTCGAGGCCTGAGCCATATTTCGGAACCAAATTCTGGCTCTATGCACGTATTCGCAGTTTAAAATTACGATTTTTATACCCAACATATGCTAAGTCCTGATAGCGGCAGTGAGTCACATTTTGCACAAACTCCCCTGCAGTTTTCAAAATATCCCAAACATCCCAATTTCGAAGCCTGAGCCATATTTTGGAGCCAAATTCTGGCTCTCTGCACGTATTCGCAGTTTGAAATTACTTCTTTTTCATACCCAACATATGCCAAGTACTGAAAGCGGCATTGAGTCACATTTTGCACAAACTCCCCTGCAGTTTTCAAAATATCACAAACATCCCAATTTCGAGGCCTGGGCCTAGATTTGGAGCCAAATTCTGGCTCTCTGCACGTATTCGCAGTTTGAAATTTCGACTTTTTTATGCCCAACATATGCAAAGTACTGAAAGCGGCGTTTGGTCACATTTGTCCCCAACCCCTTCTTCAGTTTTCAAAATATCCCAAACATCCCAATTTCGAGGCATGAGCCATATTTTGGAGCCAAATTCTGGCTCTATGCACGTATTCGCAGTTTAAAATTACGAATTTTTATACCCAACATATGCCAAGTTCTGATAGCGGCAGTGAGTCACAATTTGCAAAAACTCCCCTGCAGTTTTTGAAATATCCCAAATATCCCAATTTCGAGGTCTGAGCCATATTTTGGAGCCAAATTCTGGCTCTATGCACGTGATCGCAGTTTAAAATTATGACTTCTTATACCTAACATATGCCAAGTACTGAAAGCGGGAGTGATTCACATTTTGAACAAATTCCCCTGCAGTTTTCAAAATATCCCAAACATCCCAATTTCGAGGCCGGAGCATATTTTGGAGCCAATTTCTGGCTCTCTGCACGTATTCGCAATTTGATATTACGACTTTTTATACCCAACATATACCAAGTACTGAATGCGGCAGTGGGTCACATTTTGCACAAACTCCCCTACAGTTTTCAAAATATCCAAAACATCCCAATTTCGAGGCCTGAGCCATATTTTGAAGCCAAATTCTGGCTCTCTGCACGTATTCGCAGTTTGAAATTACGACTTTTTTATACCCAATATATGCGAAGAACTGAAAGCGGCGTTTGGTCACATTTGTCCGAAACCCCCTTGCAGTTTTAAAAATATTCCAAACAACCCAATTTCGAGGCCTGAGCCATATTTCGGAACCAAATTCTGACTCTATGCACGTATTCGCAGTTTAAAATTACGACTTTTTATACCCAACATATGCCAAGTCCTGATAGCGGCCGTGAGTCACATTTTGCACAAACTCCCCTGCAGTTTTCAAAATATCCCAAACATCCCAATTTCGAAGCCTGAGCCATATTTTGGAGCCAAATTCTGGCTCTCTGCACGTATTCGCAGTTTGAAATTACGTCTTTTTCATACCCAACATATGCGAAGTACTGAAAGCGGCGTTTGGTCACATTTGTCCCAAACCCCCCTGCAGTTTTCCAAATATCCCAAACATCCCAATTTCGAGGCCTGAGCCATATTTTGGAGCCAAATTCTGGCTCTATGCACGTATTGGCAGTTTAAAATTACGACTTTTTATACCCAACATATGCCGAGTTCTGATAGCGGCAGTGAGTCACAATTTGTAAAAACTCCCCTGCAGTTTTTTAAATATCCCAAATATCCCAATTTCGAGGCCTGAGCCATATTTTTCAGCTAAATTCTGGCTCTCTGCACGTATTTGCAATTTGAAATTACGACTTTTTATACCCAACATATGCCAAGTACTGAAAGCGGCAGTGAGTCACATTTTGCACAAACTCCCCTGCAGTTTTCAAAATATCCCAAATATCCCAATTTAGAGGCCTGATCTAAATTTTGGAGCCAAATTCTGGCTCTCTGCACGTATTCGCAATTTGATATTACGGCTTTTTATACCCAACATATGCCAAGTACTGAATGCGGCAGTGGGTCACATTTTGCACAAACTCCCCTGCAGTTTTCAAAATATCCCATACATCCCAATTTCGAGGCCAGAGCCATATTTTGAAGCCAAATTCTGGCTCTCTGCACGTATTCGCAGTTTGAAATTACGACTTTTTTATACCCAACATATGCGAAGAACTGAAAGCGGCGTTTGGTCACATTTGTCCCAAACCCCCTTGCAGTTTTAAAAATATTCCAAACAACCCAATTTCTAGGCCTGAGCCATATTTTGGAACCAAATTCTGGCTCTATGCACGTAATCGCTGTTTAAAATTACGACTTTTTATACCCAACATATGCCAAGTCCTGATAGCGGCAGTGAGTCACATTTTGCACAAACTCCCCTGCAGTTTTTGAAATAACCCAAATATCCCAATTTCGAGGCCTGAGCCATATTTTGCAGCCAAATTCTAGCTCTCTGCACGTATTCAAAGTTTAAAACTACGACTTTTTATACCCAACATATGCCAAGTCTTGATAGCGGCAGTGAGTCACATTTTGCACAAATTCCCAGCAGTTTTCAAAATATCCCAAACATCCCAATTTCGAGGCCTAAGCCATATTTTGGAGCCAAATTCTGGCTCTCTGTACGTATTCGCAGTTTGAAATTACGACTTTTTTATACCCAACATATGTGAAGTACTGATAGCGGCGTTTGGTCACATTTGTCCCAAGCCCCCATGCAGTTTTCAAAATATCCCAAACATCCCAATTTCGAGGCCGGAGCATATTTTGGAGCCAAATTATGGCTCTCTGCACGTATTCGCAATTTGATATTACGACTTTTTATACCCAACATATGCCAAGTACTGAATGCGGCAGTGAGTAACATTTTGCACAAACTCCCCTGCAGTTTTCAAAATATCCCAAACATCCCAATTTCGAGGCCTGAGCCATATTTTGAAGCCAAATTCTGGCTCTCTGCACGTATTCGCAGTTTGAAATTACGACTTTTTTATACCCAACATATGCGAAGAACTGAAAGCGGCGTTTGGTCACATTTGTCCCAAACCCCCCCTGCAGTTTTAAAAATATTCCAAACAACCCAATTTCGAGGCCTGA
The DNA here is from genome assembly GCF_040958095.1 of Procambarus clarkii. Lineage (NCBI taxonomy): Eukaryota > Metazoa > Arthropoda > Malacostraca > Decapoda > Cambaridae > Procambarus > Procambarus clarkii. The sequence continues at coordinate 34,330,118 of NC_091206.1, read as the reverse complement.
GCCATATTTCGGAACCAAATTCTGGCTCTATGCACGTATTCGCAGTTTAAAATTACGACTTTTTATACCCAACGTATGCCAAGTCCTGATAGCGGCAGTGAGTCACATTTTGCACAAACTCTTCTGCAGTTTTCAAAATATCCCAAACATCCCAATTTCGAAGCCTGAGCCATATTTTGGAGCAAAATTCTGGCTCTCTGCACGTATTCGCAATTTGATATTACGACATTTTATACCCAACATATGCCAGGTACTGAAAGCGGCATTGAGTCACATTTTGCACAAACTCCCCTGCAGTTTTCAAAATATCACAAATATCCCAATTTCGAAGCCTGGGCCATATTTTGGAGCCAAATTCTGGCTCTCTGCACGTATTCGCAGTTTGAAATTTCGACTTTTTTATGCCCAACATATGCAAAGTACTGAAAGCGGCGTTTGGTCACATTTGTCCCAAACCCCCCTGCAGTTTTCAAAATATCCCAAACATCCCAATTTCGAGGCATGAGCCATATTTTGGTGCCAAATTCTGGCTCTATGCACGTATTCGCAGTTTAAAATTACGAATTTTTATACCCAACATATGCCAAGTTCTGATAGCGGCAGTGAGTCACAATTTGCAAAAACTCCCCTGCAGTTTTTGAAATATCCCAAATATCCCAATTTCGAGGCCTGAGCCATATTTTGGAGTCAAATTCTGGCTCTCTGCACGTATTTGTAATTTGAAATTACGACTTTTTATACCCAACATATGCCAAGTACTGAAAGCGGCAGTGAGTCACATTTTGCACAAACTCCCCTGCAGTTTTCAAAATATCCCAAATATCCCAATTTCGAGGCCTGAGCTAAATTTTGGAGCCAAATTCTGGCTCTTTGCACATATTCGCAGTTTGAAATTACGACTTTTTATACCCAAGATATGCGAAGTACTGAAAGCGGCGTTTGGTCACATTTGTCCCAAACCCTCCTGCAGTTTTCAAAATATCCAAAACATCCCAATTTCAAGGCCTGAGCCATATTTTGGATCCAAATTCTGGCTCTATGCACGTATTCGCAGTTTAAAATTACGACTTTTTATACCCAACATATGCCAAGTCCTGATAGCGGCAGTGAGTCAAATTTTGCACAAACTCCCCTGCAGTTTTTGAAATATCCCAAATATCCCAACTTCGAGGCCTGAGCCATATTTTGGTGCCAAATTCTGGCTCTCTGCACGTATTCACAGTTTGAAATTACGAATTTTTATACCCATCATATGCCATGTACTGAAAGCGGCGTTTGGTCACATTTGTCCCAAACCCCCCTGCAGTTTTCAAAATATCCCAAATATCCCAATTTCGAGGCATGAGCCATATTTTGGACCCAATTTCTGGCTCTCTGAACGTATTCGCCGGTTGAAATTACGACTTAATTATACCCAACATATGCCAAGTAATGAAAGCGGCGTTTGGTCACATTTGTCCAAATCCCCCCTGCAGATTTCAAAATATCCCAAACATACTAATTTCGAGGCCTGAGCCATATTTTTGTGCCAAATTCTGGCTCTCTGCACGTATTCGCAGTTTGAAATTACGACTTTTTTATACCCAACATGCACCAAGCACTGAAAGTGGCGTTTGGTCACATTTGTCTCAATCCCCCATGCAGTTTTCAAAATATCATAAACATCCCAATTTCGAGGCCTGATCCATATTTTTGAGCCAAATTCTGGCTCTCTGCACGTATTCGCAGTTTGAAATTACGAATTATTATTCCCAACATATGCTAAGTACTGAGATCGGCCGTGAGTCACATTTTGCCCAAACACCCCTGCAGTTTTCAAAATATCCCAAATATCCCAATTTCGAGGCCTGAGCCATATTTTGGAGCGAAATTCTGGCTCTCTGCACGTATTCGCAGTTTGAAATTACGACTTTTAACACCCAACATATTCCAAGTACTGAAAGCGGCAGTGAGTCACATTTTGAACAAACTCCCCTGCACTTTTCAAAATATCCTAATTATCCCAATTTCGAGGCCTGAGCTATATTTTGGAGTTAAATTCTGGCTCTCTGCACGTATTCGCAGTTTGAAATTACGACTTTTTTATACCAAACGTATGTGAAGTACTGAAAGCGGCGTTTGGTCACATTTGTCCCAAACCCCCCCTGCAGTGTTCAAAATATCCCAAACATCCCAATTTCGAGGCCGGAGCCATATTTTGGAGCCAAATTCTGGCTCTCTGCACGTATTCGCAATTTGATATTACGACTTTTTATACCCAACATATGCCAAGTACTGAAAGCGGCAATGGGGCACATTTTGCACAAACTCCCCTGCAGTTTTCAAAATATCCCAAACATCCCAATTTCGAGGCCTGAGCCATATTTTGGAACCAAATTCTGGCTCTATGCACGTATTCGCAGTTTAAAATTACGACTTTTTATACCCAACATATGCCAAGTCCTGATAGCGTCAGTGAGTCACATTTTGCACAAACTCCCCTGCAGTTTTTGACATATCCCAAATATCCCAATTTCGAGGCCAGAGCCATATTTTGAAGCCAAATTCTGGCGTTCTGCACGTATTTGCAGTTTGAAATTACAACTTTTTATACCCATCATATGCCAAGTACTGAAAGCGGCGTTTGGTCACATTTGTCCCAAACCTCCCTGCAGTTTTCAAAATATCCAAAATATCCCAATTTCGAGGCCTGAGCCACATTTTGGAGCCAAATTCTGGCTCTATGCACGTATTCGCAATTTGATATTACGACTTTTTATACCCAACATATGCCAAGTACTGAAAGCGGCAGTGATTCACATTTTGAACAAATTCCCCTGCAGTTTTCAAAATATCCCAAACATCCCAATTTCGAGGCCGGAGCCTATTTTGGAGCCAAATTATGGCTCTCTGCACGTATTCGCAATTTGATATTACGACTTTTTATACCCAACATATGCCAAGTACTGAATGCGGCAGTGAGTAACATTTTGCACAAACTCCCCTGCAGTTTTCAAAATATCCCAAACATCCCAATTTCGAGGCCTGAGCCATATTTTGAAGCCAAATTCTGGCTCTCTGCACGTATTCGCAGTTTGAAATTACGACTTTTTTATACCCAACAAATGCGAAGAACTGAAAGCGGCGTTTGGTCACATTTGTCCGAAACCCCCTTGCAGTTTTAAAAATATTCCAAACAACCCAATTTCGAGGCCTGAGCCATATTTCGGAACCAAATTCTGACTCTATGCACGTATTCGCAGTTTAAAATTACGACTTTTTATACCCAACATATGCCAAGTCCTGATAGCGGCCGTGAGTCACATTTTGCACAAACTCCCCTGCAGTTTTCAAAATATCCCAAACATCCCAATTTCGAAGCCTGAGCCATATTTTGGAGCCAAATTCTGGCTCTCTGCACGTATTCGCAGTTTGAAATTACGTCTTTTTCATACCCAACATATGCGAAGTACTGAAAGCGGCGTTTGGTCACATTTGTCCCAAACCCCCCTGCAGTTTTCCAAATATCCCAAACATCCCAATTTCGAGGCCTGAGCCATATTTTGGAGCCAAATTCTGGCTCTATGCACGTATTGGCAGTTTAAAATTACGACTTTTTATACCCAACATATGCCGAGTTCTGATAGCGGCAGTGAGTCACAATTTGTAAAAACTCCCCTGCAGTTTTTTAAATATCCCAAATATCCCAATTTCGAGGCCTGAGCCATATTTTTCAGCTAAATTCTGGCTCTCTGCACGTATTTGCAATTTGAAATTACGACTTTTTATACCCAACATATGCCAAGTACTGAAAGCGGCAGTGAGTCACATTTTGCACAAACTCCCCTGCAGTTTTCAAAATATCCCAAATATCCCAATTTAGAGGCCTGATCTAAATTTTGGAGCCAAATTCTGGCTCTCTGCACGTATTCGCAATTTGATATTACGGCTTTTTATACCCAACATATGCCAAGTACTGAATGCGGCAGTGGGTCACATTTTGCACAAACTCCCCTGCAGTTTTCAAAATATCCCATACATCCCAATTTCGAGGCCAGAGCCATATTTTGAAGCCAAATTCTGGCTCTCTGCACGTATTCGCAGTTTGAAATTACGACTTTTTTATACCCAACATATGCGAAGAACTGAAAGCGGCGTTTGGTCACATTTGTCCCAAACCCCCTTGCAGTTTTAAAAATATTCCAAACAACCCAATTTCTAGGCCTGAGCCATATTTTGGAACCAAATTCTGGCTCTATGCACGTAATCGCTGTTTAAAATTACGACTTTTTATACCCAACATATGCCAAGTCCTGATAGCGGCAGTGAGTCACATTTTGCACAAACTCCCCTGCAGTTTTTGAAATAACCCAAATATCCCAATTTCGAGGCCTGAGCCATATTTTGCAGCCAAATTCTAGCTCTCTGCACGTATTCAAAGTTTAAAACTACGACTTTTTATACCCAACATATGCCAAGTCTTGATAGCGGCAGTGAGTCACATTTTGCACAAATTCCCAGCAGTTTTCAAAATATCCCAAACATCCCAATTTCGAGGCCTAAGCCATATTTTGGAGCCAAATTCTGGCTCTCTGTACGTATTCGCAGTTTGAAATTACGACTTTTTTATACCCAACATATGTGAAGTACTGATAGCGGCGTTTGGTCACATTTGTCCCAAGCCCCCATGCAGTTTTCAAAATATCCCAAACATCCCAATTTCGAGGCCGGAGCATATTTTGGAGCCAAATTATGGCTCTCTGCACGTATTCGCAATTTGATATTACGACTTTTTATACCCAACATATGCCAAGTACTGAATGCGGCAGTGAGTAACATTTTGCACAAACTCCCCTGCAGTTTTCAAAATATCCCAAACATCCCAATTTCGAGGCCTGAGCCATATTTTGAAGCCAAATTCTGGCTCTCTGCACGTATTCGCAGTTTGAAATTACGACTTTTTTATACCCAACATATGCGAAGAACTGAAAGCGGCGTTTGGTCACATTTGTCCCAAACCCCCCCTGCAGTTTTAAAAATATTCCAAACAACCCAATTTCGAGGCCTGAGCCATATTTCGGAACCAAATTCTGGCTCTATGCACGTATTCGCAGTTTAAAATTACGACTTTTTATACCCAACGTATGCCAAGTCCTGATAGCGGCAGTGAGTCACATTTTGCACAAACTCTTCTGCAGTTTTCAAAATATCCCAAACATCCCAATTTCGAAGCCTGAGCCATATTTTGGAGCAAAATTCTGGCTCTCTGCACGTATTCGCAATTTGATATTACGACATTTTATACCCAACATATGCCAGGTACTGAAAGCGGCATTGAGTCACATTTTGCACAAACTCCCCTGCAGTTTTCAAAATATCACAAATATCCCAATTTCGAAGCCTGGGCCATATTTTGGAGCCAAATTCTGGCTCTCTGCACGTATTCGCAGTTTGAAATTTCGACTTTTTTATGCCCAACATATGCAAAGTACTGAAAGCGGCGTTTGGTCACATTTGTCCCAAACCCCCCTGCAGTTTTCAAAATATCCCAAACATCCCAATTTCGAGGCATGAGCCATATTTTGGTGCCAAATTCTGGCTCTATGCACGTATTCGCAGTTTAAAATTACGAATTTTTATACCCAACATATGCCAAGTTCTGATAGCGGCAGTGAGTCACAATTTGCAAAAACTCCCCTGCAGTTTTTGAAATATCCCAAATATCCCAATTTCGAGGCCTGAGCCATATTTTGGAGTCAAATTCTGGCTCTCTGCACGTATTTGTAATTTGAAATTACGACTTTTTATACCCAACATATGCCAAGTACTGAAAGCGGCAGTGAGTCACATTTTGCACAAACTCCCCTGCAGTTTTCAAAATATCCCAAATATCCCAATTTCGAGGCCTGAGCTAAATTTTGGAGCCAAATTCTGGCTCTTTGCACATATTCGCAGTTTGAAATTACGACTTTTTATACCCAAGATATGCGAAGTACTGAAAGCGGCGTTTGGTCACATTTGTCCCAAACCCTCCTGCAGTTTTCAAAATATCCAAAACATCCCAATTTCAAGGCCTGAGCCATATTTTGGATCCAAATTCTGGCTCTATGCACGTATTCGCAGTTTAAAATTACGACTTTTTATACCCAACATATGCCAAGTCCTGATAGCGGCAGTGAGTCAAATTTTGCACAAACTCCCCTGCAGTTTTTGAAATATCCCAAATATCCCAACTTCGAGGCCTGAGCCATATTTTGGTGCCAAATTCTGGCTCTCTGCACGTATTCACAGTTTGAAATTACGAATTTTTATACCCATCATATGCCATGTACTGAAAGCGGCGTTTGGTCACATTTGTCCCAAACCCCCCTGCAGTTTTCAAAATATCCCAAATATCCCAATTTCGAGGCATGAGCCATATTTTGGACCCAATTTCTGGCTCTCTGAACGTATTCGCCGGTTGAAATTACGACTTAATTATACCCAACATATGCCAAGTAATGAAAGCGGCGTTTGGTCACATTTGTCCAAATCCCCCCTGCAGATTTCAAAATATCCCAAACATACTAATTTCGAGGCCTGAGCCATATTTTTGTGCCAAATTCTGGCTCTCTGCACGTATTCGCAGTTTGAAATTACGACTTTTTTATACCCAACATGCACCAAGCACTGAAAGTGGCGTTTGGTCACATTTGTCTCAATCCCCCATGCAGTTTTCAAAATATCATAAACATCCCAATTTCGAGGCCTGATCCATATTTTTGAGCCAAATTCTGGCTCTCTGCACGTATTCGCAGTTTGAAATTACGAATTATTATTCCCAACATATGCTAAGTACTGAGATCGGCCGTGAGTCACATTTTGCCCAAACACCCCTGCAGTTTTCAAAATATCCCAAATATCCCAATTTCGAGGCCTGAGCCATATTTTGGAGCGAAATTCTGGCTCTCTGCACGTATTCGCAGTTTGAAATTACGACTTTTAACACCCAACATATTCCAAGTACTGAAAGCGGCAGTGAGTCACATTTTGAACAAACTCCCCTGCACTTTTCAAAATATCCTAATTATCCCAATTTCGAGGCCTGAGCTATATTTTGGAGTTAAATTCTGGCTCTCTGCACGTATTCGCAGTTTGAAATTACGACTTTTTTATACCAAACGTATGTGAAGTACTGAAAGCGGCGTTTGGTCACATTTGTCCCAAACCCCCCCTGCAGTGTTCAAAATATCCCAAACATCCCAATTTCGAGGCCGGAGCCATATTTTGGAGCCAAATTCTGGCTCTCTGAACGTATTCGCAATTTGATATTACGACTTTTTATACCCAACATATGCCAAGTACTGAAAGCGGCAATGGGGCACATTTTGCACAAACTCCCCTGCAGTTTTCAAAATATCCCAAACATCCCAATTTCGAGGCCTGAGCCATATTTTGGAACCAAATTCTGGCTCTATGCACGTATTCGCAGTTTAAAATTACGACTTTTTATACCCAACATATGCCAAGTCCTGATAGCGTCAGTGAGTCACATTTTGCACAAACTCCCCTGCAGTTTTTGACATATCCCAAATATCCCAATTTCGAGGCCAGAGCCATATTTTGAAGCCAAATTCTGGCGTTCTGCACGTATTTGCAGTTTGAAATTACAACTTTTTATACCCATCATATGCCAAGTACTGAAAGCGGCGTTTGGTCACATTTGTCCCAAACCTCCCTGCAGTTTTCAAAATATCCAAAATATCCCAATTTCGAGGCCTGAGCCACATTTTGGAGCCAAATTCTGGCTCTATGCACGTATTCGCAATTTGATATTACGACTTTTTATACCCAACATATGCCAAGTACTGAAAGCGGCAGTGATTCACATTTTGAACAAATTCCCCTGCAGTTTTCAAAATATCCCAAACATCCCAATTTCGAGGCCGGAGCCTATTTTGGAGCCAAATTATGGCTCTCTGCACGTATTCGCAATTTGATATTACGACTTTTTATACCCAACATATGCCAAGTACTGAATGCGGCAGTGAGTAACATTTTGCACAAACTCCCCTGCAGTTTTCAAAATATCCCAAACATCCCAATTTCGAGGCCTGAGCCATATTTTGAAGCCAAATTCTGGCTCTCTGGACGTATTCGCAGTTTGAAATTACGACTTTTTTATACCCAACAAATGCGAAGAACTGAAAGCGGCGTTTGGTCACATTTGTCCGAAACCCCCCTGCAGTTTTAAAAATATTCCAAACAACCCAATTTCGAGGCCTGAGCCATATTTCGGAACCAAATTCTGGCTCTATGCACGTATTCGCAGTTTAAAATTACGACTTTTTATACCCAACATATGCCAAGTCCTGATAGCGGCAGTGAGTCACATTTTGCACAAACTCCCCTGCAGTTTTCAAAATATCCCAAACATCCCAATTTCGAAGCCTGAGCCATATTTTGGAGCCAAATTCTGGATCTCTGCACGTATTCGCAGTTTGAAATTACGTCTTTTTCATACCCAACATATGCGAAGTACTGAAAGCGGCGTTTGGTCACATTTGTCCCAAACCCCCCTGCAGTTTTCCAAATATCCCAAACATCCCAATTTCGAGGCCTGAGCCATATTTTGGAGCCAAATTCTGGCTCTCTGCACGTATTCGCAATTTGATATTACGACTTTTTATACCCAACATATGCCAAGTACTGAAAGCGGCATTGAGTCACATTTTGCACAAACTCCCCTGCAGTTTTCAAAATATCACAAACATCCCAATTTCGAGGCCTGGGCCTAATTTTGGAGCTAAATTCTGGCTCTCAGCACGTATTCGCAGTTTGAAATTTCGACTTTTTTATGCCCAACATATGCAAAGTACTGAAAGCGGCGTTTGGTCACATTTGTCCCAAACCCCCCTGCAGTTTTCAAAATATCCCAAACATCCCAATTTCGAGGCATGAACCATATTTTGGTGCCAAATTCTGGCTCTATGCACGTATTCGCAGTTTAAAATTACGAATTTATATACCCAACATATGCCAAGTTCTGATAGCGGCAGTGAGTCACAATTTGCAAAAACTCCCCTGCAGTTTTTGTAATATCCCAAATATCCCAATTTCGAGGCCTGAGCCATATTTTTTAGCTAAATTCTGGCTCTCTGCACGTATTTGCAATTTGAAATTACGACTTTTTATACCCAACATATGCCAAGTACTGAAAGCGGCAGTGAGTCACATTTTGCACAAACTCCCCTGCAGTTTTTAAAATATCCCAAATATCCCAATTTAGAGGCCTGATCTAAATTTTGGAGCCAAACTCTGGCTCTCTGCACGTATTCGCAGTTTGAAATTACGACTTTTTATACCCAACATATGCGAAGTACTGAAAGCGGCGTTTGGTCACATTTGTCCCAAACCCCCCTGCAGTTTTCAAAATATCCCAAACATCCCAATTTCAAGGACTGAGCCATATTTTGGAGCCAAATTCTGGCTCTATGCACGTGTTCGCAGTTTAAAATTATGACTTTTTATACCCAACATATGCCAAGTCCTGATAGCGGCAGTGAGTCATATTTTGCACAAATTCCCTGCAGTTTTCAAAATATCCCAAACATCCCAATTTCGAGGCCTTAACCATATTTTGGAGCCAAATTCTGGCTCTCTGTACGTATTCGCAGTTTGAAATTACGACTTTTTTATACCCAACATATGTGAAGTACTGAAAGCGGCGTTTGGTCACATTTGTCCCAAGCCCCCATGCAGTTTTCAAAATATCCCAAACATCCCAATTTCGAGGCCGGAGCCTATTTTGGAGCCAAATTATGGCTCTCTGCACGTATTCGCAATTTGATATTACGACTTTTTATACCCAACATATGCCAAGTACTGAATGCGGCAGTGAGTAACATTTTGCACAAACTCCCCTGCAGTTTTCAAAATATCCCAAACATCCCAATTTCGAGGCCTGAGCCATATTTTGAAGCCAAATTCTGGCTCTCTGCACGTATTCGCAGTTTGAAATTACGACTTTTTTATACCCAACAAATGCGAAGAACTGAAAGCGGCGTTTGGTCACATTTGTCCGAAACCCCCCTGCAGTTTTAAAAATATTCCAAACAACCCAATTTCGAGGCCTGAGCCATATTTCGGAACCAAATTCTGGCTCTATGCACGTATTCGCAGTTTAAAATTACGACTTTTTATACCCAACATATGCCAAGTCCTGATAGCGGCAGTGAGTCACATTTTGCACAAACTCCCCTGCAGTTTTCAAAATATCCCAAACATCCCAATTTCGAAGCCTGAGCCATATTTTGGAGCCAAATTCTGGATCTCTGCACGTATTCGCAGTTTGAAATTACGTCTTTTTCATACCCAACATATGCGAAGTACTGAAAGCGGCGTTTGGTCACATTTGTCCCAAACCCCCCTGCAGTTTTCCAAATATCCCAAACATCCCAATTTCGAGGCCTGAGCCATATTTTGGAGCCAAATTCTGGCTCTCTGCACGTATTCGCAATTTGATATTACGACTTTTTATACCCAACATATGCCAAGTACTGAAAGCGGCATTGAGTCACATTTTGCACAAACTCCCCTGCAGTTTTCAAAATATCACAAACATCCCAATTTCGAGGCCTGGGCCTAATTTTGGAGCCAAATTCTGGCTCTCAGCACGTATTCGCAGTTTGAAATTTCGACTTTTTTATGCCCAACATATGCAAAGTACTGAAAGCGGCGTTTGGTCACATTTGTCCCAAACCCCCCTGCAGTTTTCAAAATATCCCAAACATCCCAATTTCGAGGCATGAACCATATTTTGGTGCCAAATTCTGGCTCTATGCACGTATTCGCAGTTTAAAATTACGAATTTATATACCCAACATATGCCAAGTTCTGATAGCGGCAGTGAGTCACAATTTGCAAAAACTCCCCTGCAGTTTTTGTAATATCCCAAATATCCCAATTTCGAGGCCTGAGCCATATTTTTTAGCTAAATTCTGGCTCTCTGCACGTATTTGCAATTTGAAATTACGACTTTTTATACCCAACATATGCCAAGTACTGAAAGCGGCAGTGAGTCACATTTTGCACAAACTCCCCTGCAGTTTTCAAAATATCCCAAATATCCCAATTTAGAGGCCTGATCTAAATTTTGGAGCCAAACTCTGGCTCTCTGCACGTATTCGCAGTTTGAAATTACGACTTTTTATACCCAACATATGCGAAGTACTGAAAGCGGCGTTTGGTCACATTTGTCCCAAACCCCCCTGCAGTTTTCAAAATATCCCAAACATCCCAATTTCAAGGACTGAGCCATATTTTGGAGCCAAATTCTGGCTCTATGCACGTGTTCGCAGTTTAAAATTATGACTTTTTATACCCAACATATGCCAAGTCCTGATAGCGGCAGTGAGTCATATTTTGCACAAATTCCCTGCAGTTTTCAAAATATCCCAAACATCCCAATTTCGAGGCCTTAACCATATTTTGGAGCCAAATTCTGGCTCTCTGTACGTATTCGCAGTTTGAAATTACGACTTTTTTATACCCAACATATGTGAAGTACTGAAAGCGGCGTTTGGTCACATTTGTCCCAAGCCCCCATGCAGTTTTCAAAATATCCCAAACATCCCAATTTCGAGGCCGGAGCCTATTTTGGAGCCAAATTATGGCTCTCTGCACGTATTCGCAATTTGATATTACGACTTTTTATACCCAACATATGCCAAGTACTGAATGCGGCAGTGAGTAACATTTTGCACAAACTCCCCTGCAGTTTTCAAAATATCCCAAACATCCCAATTTCGAGGCCTGAGCCATATTTTGAAGCCAAATTCTGGCTCTCTGCACGTATTCGCAGTTTGAAATTACGACTTTTTTATACCCAACAAATGCGAAGAACTGAAAGCGGCGTTTGGTCACATTTGTCCGAAACCCCCCTGCAGTTTTAAAAATATTCCAAACAACCCAATTTCGAGGCCTGAGCCATATTTCGGAACCAAATTCTGGCTCTATGCACGTATTCGCAGTTTAAAATTACGACTTTTTATACCCAACATATGCCAAGTCCTGATAGCGGCAGTGAGTCACATTTTGCACAAACTCCCCTGCAGTTTTCAAAATATCCCAAACATCCCAATTTCGAAGCCTGAGCCATATTTTGGAGCCAAATTCTGGCTCTCTGCACGTATTCGCAGTTTGAAATTACTTCTTTTTCATACCCAACATATGCCAAGTACTGAAAGCGGCATTGAGTCACATTTTGCACAAACTCCCCTGCAGTTTTCAAAATATCACAAACATCCCAATTTCGAGGCCTGGGCCTATTTTTGGAGCCAAATTCTGGCTCTCTGCACGTATTCGCAGCTTGAAATTTCGACTTTTTTATGCCCAACATATGCAAAGTACTGAAAGCGGCGTTTGGTCACATTTGTCTTAAACCCCCCTGCAGTTTTCAAAATATCCCAAACATCCCAATTTCACGGCCTGAGCCATATTTTGGAGCCAAATTCTGGCTCTATGCACGTGATCGCAGTTTAAAATTATGACTTCTTATACCTAACATATGTCAAGTACTGAAAGTGGCAGTGATTCACATTTTGAACAAATTCCCCCTGCAGTTTTCAAAATATCCCAAACATCCCAATTTCGAGGCCGGAGCATATTTTGGAGCCAAATTCTGGCTCTCTGCACGTATTCGCAATTTGATATTACGACTTTTTATACCCAACATATGCCAAGTACTGAATGCGGCAGTGGGTCACATTTTGCACAAACTCCCCTGCAGTTTTCAAAATATCCCAAACATCCCAATTTCGAGGCCTGAGCCATATTTTGAAGCCAAATTCTGGCTCTCTGCACGTATTCGCAGTTTGAAATTACGATTTTTTATACCCAACATATGCGAAGAACTGAAAGCGGCGTTTGGTCACATTTGTCCGAAACCCCCCTGCAGTTTTAAAAATATTCCAAACAACCCAATTTCGAGGCCTGAGCCATATTTCGGAACCAAATTCTGGCTCTATGCACGTATTCGCAGTTTAAAATTACGACTTTTTATACCCAACATATGCCAATTCCTGATAGCGGCCGTGAGTCACATTTTGCACAAACTCCCCTGCAGTTTTCAAAATATCCCAAACATCCCAATTTCGAAGCCTGAGCCATATTTTGGAGCCAAATTCTGGCTCTCTGCACGTATTCGCAGTTTGAAATTACGTCTTTTTCATACCCAACATATGCGAAGTACTGAAAGCGGCGTTTGGTCACATTTGTCCCAAACCCCCCTGCAGTTTTCCAAATATCCCAAACATCCCAATTTCTAGGCCTGAGCCATATTTTAGAGCCAAATTCTGGCTCTCTGCACGTATTCGCAATTTGATATTACGACTTTTTATACCCAACATATGCCAAGTACTGAAAGCGGCATTGAGTCACATTTTGCACAAACTCCCCTGCAGTTTTCAAAATATCACAAACATCCCAATTTCGAGGCCTGGGCCTAATTTTGGAGCCAAATTCTGGCTCTCAGCACGTATTCGCAGTTTGAAATTTCGATTTTTTATGCCCAACATATGCAAAGTACTGAAAGCGGCGTTTGGTCACATTTGTCCCAAACCCCCCTGCAGTTTTCAAAATATCCCAAACATCCCAATTTCGAGGCATGAACCATATTTTGGTGCCAAATTCTGGCTCTATGCACGTATTCGCAGTTTAAAATTACGAATTTATATACCCAACATATGCCAAGTTCTGATAGCGGCAGTGAGTCACAATTTGCAAAAACTCCCCTGCAGTTTTTGTAATATCCCAAATATCCCAATTTCGAGGCCTGAGCCATATTTTTTAGCTAAATTCTGGCTCTCTGCACGTATTTGCAATTGGAAATTACGACTTTTTATACCCAACATATGCCACGTACTGAAAGCGGCAGTGAGTCACATTTTGCACAAACTCCCCTGCAGTTTTCAAAATATCCCAAATATCCCAATTTAGAGGCCTGATCTAAATTTTGGAGCCAAACTCTGGCTCTCTGCACGTATTCGCAGTTTGAAATTACGACTTTTTATACCCAACATATGCGAAGTACTGAAAGCGGCGTTTGGTCACATTTGTCCCAAACCCCCCTGCAGTTTTCAAAATATCCCAAACATCCCAATTTCAAGGACTGAGCCATATTTTGGAGCCAAATTCTGGCTCTATGCACGTGTTCGCAGTTTAAAATTATGACTTTTTATACCCAACATATGCCAAGTCCTGATAGCGGCAGTGAGTCATATTTTGCACAAATTCCCTTCAGTTTTCAAAATATCCCAAACATCCCAATTTCGAGGCCTAAGCCATATTTTGGAGCCAAATTCTGGCTCTCTGTACGTATTCGCAGTTTGAAATTACGACTTTTTTATACCCAACATATGTGAAGTACTGAAAGCGGCGTTTGGTCACATTTGTCCCAAGCCCCCATGCAGTTTTCAAAATATCCCAAACATCCCAATTTCGAGGCCGGAGCCTATTTTGGAGCCAAATTATGGCTCTCTGCACGTATTCGCAATTTGATATTACGACTTTTTATACCCAACATATGCCAAGTACTGAATGCGGCAGTGAGTAACATTTTGCACAAACTCCCCTGCAGTTTTCAAAATATCCCAAACATCCCAATTTCGAGGCCTGAGCCATATTTTGAAGCCAAATTCTGGCTCTCTGCACGTATTCGCAGTTTGAAATTACGACTTTTTTATACCCATCAAATGCGAAGAACTGAAAGCGGCGTTTGGTCACATTTGTCCGAAACCCCCCTGCAGTTTTAAAAATATTCCAAACAACCCAATTTCGAGGCCTGAGCCATATTTCGGAACCAAATTCTGGCTCTATGCACGTATTCGCAGTTTAAAATTACGACTTTTTATACCCAACATATGCCAAGTCCTGATAGCGGCAGTGAGTCACATTTTGCACAAACTCCCCTGCAGTTTTCAAAATATCCCAAACATCCCAATTTCGAAGCCTGAGCCATATTTTGGAGCCAAATTCTGGCTCTCTGCACGTATTCGCAGTTTTAAATTACTTCTTTTTCATACCCAACATATGCCAAGTACTGAAAGCGGCATTGAGTCACATTTTGCACAAACTCCCCTGCAGTTTTCAAAATATCACAAACTTTCCAATTTCGAGGCCTGGGCCTAGATTTGGAGCCAAATTCTGGCTCTCTGCACGTATTCGCAGCTTGAAATTTCGACTTTTCTATGCCCAACATATGCAAAGTACTGAAAGCGGCGTTTGGTCACATTTGTCTTAAACCCCCCTGCAGTTTTCAAAATATCCCAAACATCTATGGTTTCCCTTCTGAGTGTTTGTAGGGTCAACGCTGGTGGCTGGCCAGTTTGGTAGTGGCTTTGGCAGGCTCGCTGGTACTCATTCATTTTGCCTCTGATTTCTCGGGTCGGCTTATATTGGTGGTAAGTCCTTGTGGTGGATATTTCACAAGTGGCCTCGGTTGCAAGCTGGATCCGGTTGTGGATGGTGTTTACTGCTTGGTCGATTGTTTGGGTTGGGAGGTTCTCGAACTCAATGATGGGGTCGTCAGCAAGGAAGGCGTCATATTCACGGGCACGTATGGTTCCCAGTCTGGGCCTGGGTGGTGCCACATATCTGAAGGGGGCTGCTTGGAGGGATGTGACCACAGGGATGTGGTCCGACCCCACGTTCTTGCCTGGGGTTACTCTGCAGTGGAACAGGTCACAATCTCTGTTGGTCAGCACTATGTCAGGGGTGCCCCTCTGGTTGCCCGCAAAGAACGTCTTAAAGTGGGGGCCTTGGAAGGAGAGGTCCCGGTTTTGCATTAGATTGAAGAGCTGCCTGCCCTTGAGGTCTGGCCTGTCAGGAGCGTTGAATAAGGCCTGATGGTGGGCATTCAGGTCTCCTGCGATGATAGTGGGGAGGTTCCTGTCGAGCAGCTTGTTCAGAGGGATGGAGGGGAGGTAGGCCAATCTAGGTGGTAGATATGCGGTGCAGACAATGAGGGGGCCGTGTGAAGTGGTGAGTTCTATTGCAAGAAAGTTGTCGTCTTCTATGAGGATGGGGCGGTAGGAGAGCCCTCTTCTTATTAGTATTGCCACCCCACTGTACCTACCCCTGTTGACTTCCCTGGTGGAATATCCCCAGATGGAGATGTGCTGGTCTTGTCTGGCCGCTGTTTCATTGAGTAAGACAACATCTGGGTTAAGTCTGGCTACCTCCAGAGTGAGTAGGTATCTGTTGTTGAAGTAATGTCTGATGTTCACCTGAAGGATTGTGATCCCCATTATTGACTATGAGACGGAAGTGTTTGTTTGGCTGTAGTGCCAATGTTGTTACATTCGGTTTGGTCGCTTCTGTTTGTGGTAAAGCTGTTGAGCCAGGTATCTTGTTCCTGGTTCCGGTCGGGGATTGGTTGGGGTTGGGGTTTACCATACGTTGCTGTGCCATTGGGGGGTCTTCGGTGTCACTGCTGTTCATGATGTCGACATCCGTGGTGCTAGAGTCGCTCTCTGGTGAAGAGTTGTGGGGGTTGCTTGCCCTTGCTCCGTCCACAGGGGATGGGGTTCGGCTGTAAGTGTTGGTCCTAGGCCTCTTGGTACAGCGTTGTGTGGAATATATTGTTGTGGGGCTGCGATGTTTGAAGCGAAATTTCCTAGGGCGGATGGGGTTCCGTATGGCAAGGGAGTTTGTGATAGCTTTGAGGACGATCTGATGTGGGAGTGTTTCAGGAAGGGTGGACATAGGTGTTTTCCAGAATGTCGGGGTGGAGGGGCCGGGGTTGTTCAGGGAGTTTGGAGTCTCCTGGGCGTTGGTAGAGGCCTGGGGGCGAGGAGTACTAGGGTTGGGGTTGTTGAGTTGTGCTTGGGCCTGGCCGGCGGTTGTTGTGATGTTAGGAGTCAAGTAGGCAAGCGAGTCCTCGGACATATGGACAGGGGGTAGGCCATTGTCTTTCCTAAGTGAGTTCCAGAAACCTAGGATTCACATGATTCACATTTTGAACAAATTCCCCTGCAGTTTTCAAAATAACCCAAACATCCCAATTTCGAGGCCGGAGCATATTTTGGAGCCAAATTCTGGCTCTCTGCACGTATTCGCAATTTGATATTACGACTTTTTATACCCAACATATGCCAAGTACTGAATGCGGCAGTGGGTCACATTTTGCACAAACTCCCCTGCAGTTTTCAAAATATCCCAAACATCCCAATTTCGAGGCCTGAGCCATATTTTGAAGCCAAATTCTGGCTCTCTGCACGTATTCGCAGTTTGAAATTACGATTTTTTATACCCAACATATGCGAAGAACTGAAAGCGGCGTTTGGTCACATTTGTCCGAAACCCCCCTGCAGTTTTAAAAATATTCCAAACAACCCAATTTCGAGGCCTGAGCCATATTTCGGAACCAAATTCTGGCTCTATGCACGTATTCGCAGTTTAAAATTACGACTTTTTATACCCAACATATGCCAAGTCCTGATAGCGGCCGTGAGTCACATTTTGCACAAACTCCCCTGCAGTTTTCAAAATATCCCAAACATCCCAATTTTGAAGCCTGATCCATATTTTGGAGCCAAATTCTGGCTCTCTGTACGTATTCGCAGTTTGAAATTACGTCTTTTTCATACCCAACATATGCGAAGTACTGAAAGCGGCGTTTGGTCACATTTGTCCCAAACCCCCCTGCAGTTTTCCAAATATCCCAAACATCCCAATTTCGAGGCCTGAGCCATATTTTGGAGCCAAATTCTGGCTCTCTGCACGTATTCGCAATTTGATATTACGACTTTTTATACCCAACATATGCCAAGTACTGAAAGCGGCATTGAGTCACATTTTGCACAAACTCCCCTGCAGTTTTCAAAATATCACAAACATCCCAATTTCGAGGCCTGGGCCTAATTTTGGAGCCAAATTCTGGCTCTCAGCACGTATTCGCAGTTTGAAATTTCGACTTTTTTATGCCCAACATATGCAAAGTACTGAAAGCGGCGTTTGGTCACATTTGTCCCAAACCCCCCTGCAGTTTTCAAAATATCCCAAACATCCCAATTTCGAGGCATGAACCATATTTTGGTGCCAAATTCTGGCTCTATGCACGTATTCGCAGTTTAAAATTACGAATTTATATACCCAACATATGCCAAGTTCTGATAGCGGCAGTGAGTCACAATTTGCAAAAACTCCCCTGCAGTTTTTGTAATATCCCAAATATCCCAATTTCGAGGCCTGAGCCATATTTTTTAGCTAAATTCTGGCTCTCTGCACGTATTTGCAATTTGAAATTACGAATTTTTATACCCAACATATGCCAAGTACTGAAAGCGGCAGTGAGTCACATTTTGCACAAACTCCCCTGCAGTTTTCAAAATATCCCAAATATCCCAATTTAGAGGCCTGATCTAAATTTTGGAGCCAAACTCTGGCTCTCTGCACGTATTCGCAGTTTGAAATTACGACTTTTTATACCCAACATATGCGAAGTACTGAAAGCGGCTTTTGGTCACATTTGTCCCAAACCCCCCTGCAGTTTTCAAAATATCCCAAACATCCCAATTTCAAGGACTGAGCCATATTTTGGAGCCAAATTCTGGCTCTATGCACGTGTTCGCAGTTTAAAATTATGACTTTTTATACCCAACATATGCCAAGTCCTGATAGCGGCAGTGAGTCATATTTTCCACAAATTCCCTGCAGTTTTCAAAATATCCCAAACATCCCAATTTCGAGGCCTAAGCCATATTTTGGAGCCAAATTCTGGCTCTCTGTACGTATTCGCAGTTTGAAATTACGACTTTTTTATACCCAACATATGTGAAGTACTGAAAGCGGCGTTTGGTCACATTTGTCCCAAGCCCCCATGCAGTTTTCAAAATATCCCAAACATCCCAATTTCGAGGCCGGAGCCTATTTTGGAGCCAAATTATGGCTCTCTGCACGTATTCGCAATTTGATATTACGACTTTTTATACCCAACATATGCCAAGTACTGAATGCGGCAGTGAGTAACATTTTGCACAAACTCCTCTGCAGTTTTCAAAATATCCCAAACATCCCAATTTCGAGGCCTGAGCCATATTTTGAAGCCAAATTCTGGCTCTCTGCACGTATTCGCAGTTTGAAATTACGAATTTTATACCCAATATATGCGAAGAACTGAAAGCGGCGTTTGGTCACATTTGTCCCAAACCCCCCTACAGTTTTAAAAATATTCCAAACAACCCAATTTCGAGGCCTGAGCCATATTTCGGAACCAAATTCTGGCTCT
The DNA here is from genome assembly GCF_040958095.1 of Procambarus clarkii. Taxonomy (NCBI): domain Eukaryota; kingdom Metazoa; phylum Arthropoda; class Malacostraca; order Decapoda; family Cambaridae; genus Procambarus; species Procambarus clarkii. The sequence goes on along the minus strand of NC_091206.1, from coordinate 34,310,872 downwards.
ATGCACGTATTCGCAGTTTAAAATTACGACTTTTTACACCCAACATATGCCAAGTACTGAAAGCAGCAGTGAGTCACATTTTGAACAAACTCACCAGCAGTTTTCAAAATATCCTAAATATCCCAATTTCGAGGCCTGAGCTATATTTTGGAGCCAAATTCTGGCTCTCTGCACGTATTCGCAGTTTGAAATTACGACTTTTTATACCTAACATATGCCAAGTACTGAAATCGGCAGTGATTCACATTTGGCACAAATTCCCCTGCAATTTTCAAAATATCCCAAGCATCCCAATTTCGACGCATAAGACATATTTTGGAGCCAAATTCTGGCTCTCTGCACGTATTCGCAGTTTGAAATTACGACTTTTTTATACCCAACATATGCGAAGTACTGAAAGCGGCGTTTGGTCACATTTGTCCCAAGCCCCCCTGCAGTTTTCAAAATATCCCAAACATCCCAATTTCGAGGCCGGAGCCATATTTTGGAGCCAAATTCTGGCTCTCTGCAAGTATTCGCAATTTGATATTACGACTTTTAATACCCAACATATGCCAAGTACTGAAAGCGGCGTTTGGTCACATTTGTCCCAAACTTCCCTGCAGTTTTCAAAATATCGCAAACATCCCAATTTCAAGGCCTGAGCTATATTTTGGAGCCAAATTCTGGCTCTCTGCACGTATTCGCAGTTTGAAATTACGACTTTTTATACCCAACATATGCCAAGTACTGAAAGCGGCATTTGGTCACATTTGTCCCAAACCCCCCTGCAGTTTTCAAAATATCCCAAACATCCCAATTTCATGACCTGAGCCATATTTTGGAGCCAAATTCTGGCACTATGCATGTATTCGCTGTTTAAAATTACGACTTTTTATACCCAACAAATGCCAAGTCCTGATAGCGGCAGTGAGTCAAATTTTAAACAAACTCCCCTGCAATTTTTGAAATATCCCAAATATCCCAATTTCGAGGCGTGAGCCATATTTTGGTGCCAAATTCTGGCTCTCTGCACGTATTCGCAGTTTGAAATTACGACTTTTTATACCTATCATATGCCAAGTACTGAAAGCGGCGTTTGGTCACATTTGTCCCAAACCCCCCTGCAGTTTTCTAACTATCCCAAACATCCCAATTTTGAGGCCTAAGCCAAATTTTGGTGCCAAATTCTGCCTCTCTGCACGTATTCGCAGTTTGAAATTACGATTTTTTAAACCCCACATATTCCAAGAACTGAAAGCGGCAGTGAGTCACATTTTGAACAAACTCCCCTTCAGTTTTCAAAATATCCCAAACATCCCAATTTCGAGGCCTTAGCCATATTTTGAAGCCAAATTCTGGCTCTCTGCACGTATTCGCAGTTTGAAATTACGACATTTTTATACCCAACATATGCGAAAAACTGAAAGCGGCGTTTGGTCACATTTGTCCAAACCACCCTGCAGTTTTCAAAATATCCCAAATATCCCAATTTCGAGGCCTGAGCCATATTTTGGAGCGAAATTCTGGCTCTCTGCACGTATTCGCAGTTTGAAATTACGACTTTTTACACCCAACATATGCCAAGTACTGAAAGCGGCAGTGATTCACAATTTGCACAAATTCCCCTGCAGTTTTCAAAATATCCCAAACATCCCAATTTCGAGGCCTAAGCCATATTTTGGAGCCAAATTCTGGCTCTCTGCACGTATTCGCAGTTTGAAATTACGACTTTTTTATACCCAACATATGCGACGTACTGAAAGCGGCGTTTGGTCACATTTGTCCCAAACCCCCTGCAGTTTTCAAAATATCCCAAACATCCCAATTTCGAAGCCGGAGCCATATTTTGGAGCCAAATTCTGGCTCTCTGCACGTATTCGCAATTTGATATTACGACTTTTTATACCCAACATATGCTAAGTACTGAAAGTGGCAGTGAGTCACATTTTGCACAAACTCCCCTGCAGTTTTCAAAATATCTCAAACATCCCATTTTCGAGGCCTGAGGCATATTTTGAAGACAAATTCTGGCTCTCTGCACGTATTCGCAGTTTGAAATTACGACTTTTTTATACCCAACATATGCGATGAACTGAAAGCGGCATTTGGTCACATTTGTCCCAAACCCCCCTGCAGTTTTCAAAATATTCCAAACAACCCAATTTCGAGGCCTGAGCCATATTTTGGAACAAAATTCTGGCTCTATGCACGTATTCGCAGTTTAAAATTACGACTTTTTATACCCAACATATGCCAAGTCCTGATAGCGGCAGTGAGTCACATTTTGCACAAACTCCCTTGCAGTTTTTGAAATATCCCAAATATCCCAATTTCGAGGCCTGAGCCATATTTTTGAGCCAAATTCTGGTTCTCTGCATGTATTTGCAGTTTGAAATTACAACTTTTTATACCCATCATATGCCAAGTACTGAAAGCAGCGTTTATTCACGTTTGTGCCAAACCTCCCTGCAGTTTTCAAAATATCCAAAATATCCCAATTTCGAGGCCTTAGCCATATTTTGGAGCCAAATTTTGGCTCTCTGCACGTATTCGCAGTATGATATTACGACTTTTTATACCCAACATATGCCAAGTAGTGAAACCGGCAGTGAGTCACATTTTGCACAAACTCCCCTGCAGTTTTCAAAATATCCCAAGAATCCCAATTTCGAGGCCTGAGCCATATTTTGGAGCCAAGTTCTGGCTCTCCGCACGTATTCGCAGCTTGAAATTACGACTTTTTCATACCCAACATATGCAAAGTACTGAAAGCGGCGTTTGGTCACATTTGTCCCAAACCCCCCTGCAGTTTTTAAAATATCCCAAACATCCCAATTTCGAGGAATAAGCCATATTTTGGAGCGAAATTCTGGCTCTCTGCACGTATTCGCAGTTTGAAATTACGACTTTTTATACCCAACATATGCCAAGTACTAAAAGCGGCAGTGAGTCACATTTTGAACAAACTCCCCCTGCAGTTTTCAAAATATCCTAAACATCCCAATTTCGAGGCCGGAGCTATATTTTGGAGCCAAATTCTGGCTCTCTGCACGTATTTGCAGTTTGAAATTACGACTTTTTATACCTAACATATGCCAAGTAATGAAAGCGGCAGTGAGTCACATTTTGCACAAATTCCCCTGCAGTTTTCAAAAAATCCCAAACATCCCAATTTCGAGGCATAAGCCATATTTTGGAGCCAAATTCTGGCTCTCTGCACGTATTTGCAGTTTGAAATTACGACTTTTTTGTACCCAACATATGCGAAGTACTGAAAGCGGTGTTTGATCACATTTGTCCCAAACCCCCCTGCAGTTTTCAAAATATCCCAAACATCCCAATTTCGTGGACGGAGCCATATTTTGGAGCCAAATTCTGGCTCTCTGCTTGTATTCGCAGTTTGAAATTACGACTTTTTACACCCAACATATGCCAAGTACTGAAAGTGGCAGTGAGTCACATTTTGCACAAACTCCACTGCAGTTTTCAAAATATCCCAAACATCCCAATTTCGAGGCCTGCGCCATATTTTGGAGCCAAATTATGGCTGTCTGCACGTATTCGCAGTTTGAAATTACGACTTTTTCATACCAAACATATGCGAAGTACTGAAAGCGGCTTTTGGTCACATTTGTCCCAAACCTCCCTGCAGTTTTCAAAATATCCCAAATATCCCAATTTCGAGGCCTGAGCCATATTTTGGAGCCAAATTCTGGCTCTCTGCACGTATGCGCAGTTTGATATTACGACTTTTTATACCCAACATATGCCAAGTACTGAAAGCGGCAGTGAGTCACATTTTGCACAAACTCACCTGCAGTTTTCAAAATATCCCAAACATCCCAATTTCGAGGCCTCGGCCATATTTTGGAGCCAAATTCTGGCTCTCTTCACGTATTCGCTGTTTGAAATTTCGACTTTTTTTTATACCTAACATATGTGAAGTACTGAATGCGGCGTTTGGTCACATTTGTCCCAAATCCCTCTGCAGTTTTCAAAATATCCCAAACATCCCAATTTCGAGGCCTAAGCCATATTTTGGTGCTAAATTCTGGCTCTATGCACGTATTCTCAGTTTGAAATTACGACTTTTTATACCTATCATATGCCAAGTACTGAAAGCGGCGTTTGGTCACATTTGTCCCAAACCCCCCTGCAGTTTTCAAACTATCCCAAACATCCCAATTTTGAGGCCTAAGCCAAATTTTGGTGCCAAATTCTGCCTCTCTGCACGTATTCGCAGTTTGAAATTACGATTTTTTAAACCCCACATATTCCAAGAACTGATAGCGGCAGTGAGTCACATTTTGAACAAACTCCCCTGCAGTTTTCAAAATATCCCAAACATCCCAATTTCGAGGCCTTAGCCATATTTTGAAGCCAAATTCTGGCTCTCTGCACGTATTCGCAGTTTGAAATTACGACATTTTTATACCCAACATATGCGAAAAACTGAAAGCGGCGTTTGGTCACATTTGTCCAAACCACCCTGCAGTTTTCAAAATATCCCAAATATCCCAATTTCGAGGAATAAGCCATATTTTGGAGCGAAATTCTGGCTCTCTGCACGTATTCGCAGTTTGAAATTACGACTTTTTATACCCAACATATGCCAAGTACTAAAAGCGGCAGTGAGTCACATTTTGAACAAACTCCCCTGCAGTTTTCAAAATATCCCAAACATCCCAATTTCGAGGCCGGAGCTATATTTTGGAGCCAAATTCTGGCTCTCTGCACGTATTTGCAGTTTGAAATTACCACTTTTTATACCTAACATATGCCAAGTAATGAAAGCGGCAGTGAGTCACATTTTGCACAAATTCCCCTGCAGTTTTCAAAAAATCCCAAACATCCCAATTTCGAGGCATAAGCCATATTTTGGAGCCAAATTCTGGCTCTCTGCACGTATTTGCAGTTTGAAATTACGACTTTTTTGTACCCAACATATGCGAAGTACTGAAAGCGGTGTTTGATCACATTTGTCCCAAACCCCCCTGCAGTTTTCAAAATATCCCAAACATCCCAATTTCGTGGACGGAGCCATATTTTGGAGCCAAATTCTGGCTCTCTGCTTGTATTCGCAGTTTGAAATTACGACTTTTTACACCCAACATATGCCAAGTACTGAAAGTGGCAGTGAGTCACATTTTGCACAAACTCCACTGCAGTTTTCAAAATATCCCAAACATCCCAATTTCGAGGCCTGCGCCATATTTTGGAGCCAAATTCTGGCTGTCTGCACGTATTCGCAGTTTGAAATTACGACTTTTTCATACCAAACATATGCGAAGTACTGAAAGCGGCTTTTGGTCACATTTGTCCCAAACCTCCCTGCAGTTTTCAAAATATCCCAAATATCCCAATTTCGAGGCCTGAGCCATATTTTGGAGCCAAATTCTGGCTCTCTGCACGTATGCGCAGTTTGATATTACGACTTTTTATACCCAACATATGCCAAGTACTGAAAGCGGCAGTGAGTCACATTTTGCACAAACTCACCTGCAGTTTTCAAAATATCCCAAACATCCCAATTTCGAGGCCTCGGCCATATTTTGGAGCCAAATTCTGGCTCTCTTCACGTATTCGCTGTTTGAAATTTCGACTTTTTTTTATACCTAACATATGTGAAGTACTGAATGCGGCGTTTGGTCACATTTGTCCCAAATCCCTCTGCAGTTTTCAAAATATCCCAAACATCCCAATTTCGAGGCCTAAGCCATATTTTGGTGCTAAATTCTGGCTCTATGCACGTATTCTCAGTTTGAAATTACGACTTTTTATACCTATCATATGCCAAGTACTGAAAGCGGCGTTTGGTCACATTTGTCCCAAACCCCCCTGCAGTTTTCAAACTATCCCAAACATCCCAATTTTGAGGCCTAAGCCAAATTTTGGTGCCAAATTCTGCCTCTCTGCACGTATTCGCAGTTTGAAATTACGATTTTTTAAACCCCACATATTCCAAGAACTGATAGCGGCAGTGAGTCACATTTTGAACAAACTCCCCTGCAGTTTTCAAAATATCCCAAACATCCCAATTTCGAGGCCTTAGCCATATTTTGAAGCCAAATTCTGGCTCTCTGCACGTATTCGCAGTTTGAAATTACGACATTTTTATACCCAACATATGCGAAAAACTGAAAGCGGCGTTTGGTCACATTTGTCCAAACCACCCTGCAGTTTTCAAAATATCCCAAATATCCCAATTTCGAGGCCTGAGCCATATTTTGGAGCGAAATTCTGGCTCTCTGCACGTATTCGCAGTTTGAAATTACGACTTTTTACACCCAACATATGCCAAGTACTGAAAGCGGCAGTGATTCACAATTTGCACAAATTCCCCTGCAGTTTTCAAAATATCCCAAATATCCCAATTTCGAGGCCTGAGCCATATTTTGGAGCCAAATTCTGGCTCTCTGCACGTATGCGCAGTTTGATATTACGACTTTTTATACCCAACATATGCCAAGTACTGAAAGCGGCAGTGAGTCACATTTTGCACAAACTCACCTGCAGTTTTCAAAATATCCCAAACATCCCAATTTCGAGGCCTCGGCCATATTTTGGAGCCAAATTCTGGCTCTCTTCACGTATTCGCTGTTTGAAATTTCGACTTTTTTTTATACCTAACATATGTGAAGTACTGAATGCGGCGTTTGGTCACATTTGTCCCAAATCCCTCTGCAGTTTTCAAAATATCCCAAACATCCCAATTTCGAGGCCTAAGCCATATTTTGGTGCTAAATTCTGGCTCTATGCACGTATTCTCAGTTTGAAATTACGACTTTTTATACCTATCATATGCCAAGTACTGAAAGCGGCGTTTGGTCACATTTGTCCCAAACCCCCCTGCAGTTTTCAAACTATCCCAAACATCCCAATTTTGAGGCCTAAGCCAAATTTTGGTGCCAAATTCTGCCTCTCTGCACGTATTCGCAGTTTGAAATTACGATTTTTTAAACCCCACATATTCCAAGAACTGATAGCGGCAGTGAGTCACATTTTGAACAAACTCCCCTGCAGTTTTCAAAATATCCCAAACATCCCAATTTCGAGGCCTTAGCCATATTTTGAAGCCAAATTCTGGCTCTCTGCACGTATTCGCAGTTTGAAATTACGACATTTTTATACCCAACATATGCGAAAAACTGAAAGCGGCGTTTGGTCACATTTGTCCAAACCACCCTGCAGTTTTCAAAATATCCCAAATATCCCAATTTCGAGGCCTGAGCCATATTTTGGAGCGAAATTCTGGCTCTCTGCACGTATTCGCAGTTTGAAATTACGACTTTTTACACCCAACATATGCCAAGTACTGAAAGCGGCAGTGATTCACAATTTGCACAAATTCCCCTGCAGTTTTCAAAATATCCCAAACATCCCAATTTCGAGGCCTAAGCCATATTTTGGAGCCAAATTCTGGCTCTCTGCACGTATTCGCAGTTTGAAATTACGACTTTTTTATACCCAACATATGCGACGTACTGAAAGCGGCGTTTGGTCACATTTGTCCCAAACCCCCTGCAGTTTTCAAAATATCCCAAACATCCCAATTTCGAGGCCGGAGCCATATTTTGGAGCCAAATTCTGGCTCTCTGCACGTATTCGCAATTTGATATTACGACTTTTTATACCCAACATATGCTAAGTACTGAAAGTGGCAGTGAGTCACATTTTGCACAAACTCCCCTGCAGTTTTCAAAATATCTCAAACATCCCATTTTCGAGGCCTGAGGCATATTTTGAAGACAAATTCTGGCTCTCTGCACGTATTCGCAGTTTGAAATTACGACTTTTTTATACCCAACATATGCGATGAACTGAAAGCGGCATTTGGTCACATTTGTCCCAAACCCCCCTGCAGTTTTCAAAATATTCCAAACATCCCAATTTCATGACCTGAGCCATATTTTGGAGCCAAATTCTGGCACTATGCATGTATTCGCTGTTTAAAATTACGACTTTTTATACCCAACAAATGCCAAGTCCTGATAGCGGCAGTGAGTCAAATTTTAAACAAACTCCCCTGCAATTTTTGAAATATCCCAAATATCCCAATTTCGAGGCGTGAGCCATATTTTGGTGCCAAATTCTGGCTCTCTGCACGTATTCGCAGTTTGAAATTACGACTTTTTATACCTATCATATGCCAAGTACTGAAAGCGGCGTTTGGTCACATTTGTCCCAAACCCCCCTGCAGTTTTCAAACTATCCCAAACATCCCAATTTTGAGGCCTAAGCCAAATTTTGGTGCCAAATTCTGCCTCTCTGCACGTATTCGCAGTTTGAAATTACGATTTTTTAAACCCCACATATTCCAAGAACTGATAGCGGCAGTGAGTCACATTTTGAACAAACTCCCCTTCAGTTTTCAAAATATCCCAAACATCCCAATTTCGAGGCCTTAGCCATATTTTGAAGCCAAATTCTGGCTCTCTGCACGTATTCGCAGTTTGAAATTACGACATTTTTATACCCAACATATGCGAAAAACTGAAAGCGGCGTTTGGTCACATTTGTCCAAACCACCCTGCAGTTTTCAAAATATCCCAAATATCCCAATTTCGAGGCCTGAGCCATATTTTGGAGCGAAATTCTGGCTCTCTGCACGTATTCGCAGTTTGAAATTACGACTTTTTACACCCAACATATGCCAAGTACTGAAAGCGGCAGTGATTCACAATTTGCACAAATTCCCCTGCAGTTTTCAAAATATCCCAAACATCCCAATTTCGAGGCCTAAGCCATATTTTGGAGCCAAATTCTGGCTCTCTGCACGTATTCGCAGTTTGAAATTACGACTTTTTTATACCCAACATATGCGATGTACTGAAAGCGGCGTTTGGTCACATTTGTCCCAAACCCCCTGCAGTTTTCAAAATATCCCAAACATCCCAATTTCGAGGCCGGAGCCATATTTTGGAGCCAAATTCTGGCTCTCTGCACGTATTCGCAATTTGATATTACGACTTTTTATACCCAACATATGCTAAGTACTGAAAGTGGCAGTGAGTCACATTTTGCACAAACTCCCCTGCAGTTTTCAAAATATCTCAAACATCCCATTTTCGAGGCCTGAGGCATATTTTGAAGACAAATTCTGGCTCTCTGCACGTATTCGCAGTTTGAAATTACGACTTTTTTATACCCAACATATGCGATGAACTGAAAGCGGCATTTGGTCACATTTGTCCCAAACCCCCCTGCAGTTTTCAAAATATTCCAAACAACCCAATTTCGAGGCCTGAGCCATATTTTGGAACAAAATTCTGGCTCTATGCACGTATTCGCAGTTTAAAATTACGACTTTTTATACCCAACATATGCCAAGTCCTGATAGCGGCAGTGAGTCACATTTTGCACAAACTCCCTTGCAGTTTTTGAAATATCCCAAATATCCCAATTTCAAGGCCTGAGCCATATTTTTGAGCCAAATTCTGGTTCTCTGCATGTATTTGCAGTTTGAAATTACAACTTTTTATACCCATCATATGCCAAGTACTGAAAGCGGCGTTTATTCACGTTTGTGCCAAACCTCCCTGCAGTTTTCAAAATATCCAAAATATCCCAATTTCGAGGCCTTAGCCATATTTTGGAGCCAAATTTTGGCTCTCTGCACGTATTCGCAGTATGATATTACGACTTTTTATACCCAACATATGCCAAGTAGTGAAACCGGCAGTGAGTCACATTTTGCACAAACTCCCCTGCAGTTTTCAAAATATCCCAAGAATCCCAATTTCGAGGCCTGAGCCATATTTTGGAGCCGAATTCTGACTCTCTGCACGTATTCGCACTTTGAAATTACGACTTTATATACCCAACATATGCCAATTACTGAAAGCGGGGTGTGGGGGGGGTGGGGGGGGGAATTCACATTGGTCCTAAACCTCCCTGCAGTTTTCAAAATATCCCAAACATACCAATTTCGAGGCCTGAGCCATATTTTGGAGCCAAATTCTGGCTCTCTGCACGTATTCGCAGTTTGAAATTACGAATTTTTTTACCCAACATATGCCAAGTCCTGAAAGCACAGCGAGTCAAATTTTGCACAAACTCCCCTGCAGTTTTCGAAGTATCCCAAATATCCCAATTTCGAGGCCTGAGCCATATTTTGAAGCCAAATTCCTGCTCTCTGCACGTATTCGCAGTTTGAAATTACGACTTTTTTATACCCAACATATGCCAAGTACTTAAGCGGCGTTTGGTCACATTTATCTCAATCCTTCCTGCAGTTTTTAAAATATCCTAAACATCCCAATTTCTAGGCCTGAGCCATATTTTGGCGCCAAATTCTGGCTCTCTGCACGTATTCGCAGTTTAAAATTACGACTTTTTATACCCAACATATGCCAAGTAATGAAAGCAGCAGTGAGTCACATTTTGCACAAACTCCCCTGCAATTTTCAAAATATCTCAAATATCCCAATTTCGAGGCCTGAGCCATATTTTGAAGCCAAATTCTGGCTCTCTGCACGTATTCGCAGTTTGAAAATACTACTTTTTTATACCCAATATATGCTAAGTACTGAAAGCGGCGTTTTGTCACATTTGTCCCAAACCTCCCTGCAGTTTTCAAAATATCCCAAACATCCCAATATCGTGGCCTGAGCCATATTTTGGAGCAAAATTCTGGCTCTCTGCACGTATTGGCAGTTTGAAATAAGGAGTTTTTTATACCCAACATATGCCAAGTACAGAAAGCGGCGTTTGGTCACATTTGTATCAATCCCCCCTGCAGTTTTCAAAATATCCCAAACATCCGAATTTCGAGGCCTGAGCCATATTTTGAAGCCAAATTTTGGCTCTATGCACGTATTCGCAGATTTAAATTACAACTTTTTATACCCAAAATATGCCAAGTCGTGAAAGCGGCAGTGAGGCACATTTTGCACAAACTCCCTTGCAATTTTTGAAATATCCCAAATATCCCAATTTCGAGGCCTGAGCCATATTTTGGATCCAAATTCTGGCTCCCTGCACGTATTCGCAGTTTGAAATTACGAATTTTATACCCAACATATGCCAAGTCCTTTAAGCGGCAGCAAGGCACATTTTGCACAAACTCCCCTGCAGTTTTTGAAATATCCCAAATATCCTTATTTCGAGCCCTGAGCCATATTTTGAAGCCAAATTCTGGCTCTCTGCACGTATTCGCAGTTTCAAAATACGAATTTTTTATACCCAGCAGGTTCCAAGTCGTGAAAGCGGCAGTGAGTCACATTTTGCACAAACTCCCTTGCAGTTTTCAAAATATCCAAAACATCACAATTTCGAGGCCTGAGCCATATTTTGGAGCCAAATTCTGGCTCTCTGCACGTATTCGCAGTTTGAAATTACGAATTTATATACCCAACATGTGCCAAGTACTGAAAGCAGGGGGCGGTCACATTTGTCTCAATCCCCCCTGCAGTCTTCAAAATATCCCAAACATCCCAATTTCGAGGCCATAGCTATATTTTGGATCCAAACTCTGGCGCTCTGCACGTATTCATAGTTTGAAATTACGATTTTATATACCCAACATATGCCAAGTACTGAAAGCGGAGGGCGGTCACATTCGTCCCAAACCTCCCTGCAGTTTTCAAAATATCCCAAACATCCCAATTTCGAGGCCTGAGCCATATTTTGGAGGCAAATTCTGGCTCTCTGCACGTATTCGCAGTTTGAAATTCCATTTTTTTTTACCCAACATACCCCAAGTACAGATATCGGCAGTGAGTCACATTTTGCACAAACTCCCTTGCAGTTTTCAAAATATCCCAAACATACCAATTTCGAGGCCTGAGCCATATTTTGGAGCCGAATTCTGACTCTCTGCACGTATTCGCAGTGTGAAATTACGACTTTATATACCAAACATATGCCAACTACTGAAAGCGGGGGCGGTCACATTCGTCCCAAACCTCCCTGCAGTTTTCAAAATATCCAAAACATACCAATTTCGAGGCATGAGCCATATTTTGGAGCCGAATTCTGACTCTCTGCACGTATTCGCAGTTTGAAATTACGACTTTATATACCCAACATATGCCAATTACTAAAAGCGGGGGGGGGGGGGGGGGGGTGGGGGTGGGGTCACATTCGTCCCAAACCTCCGTGCAGTTTTCAGAATATCCCAAACTTCCCAGTTTCGAGGCCTGAGTCATATTTTGGAGGCAAATTGTGGCTCTCTGCACGAATTCGCAGTTTGACATTCCATTTTTTTTTACCCAACATATGCCAAGTACAGATAGCGGCAGTGAGTCACATTTTGCACAAACTCCCTTGCAGTTTTCAAAATATCTCAAATATCCCAATTTCGAGGCCTGAACGATATTTTGGAGCCGAATTCTGACTCTCTGCACGTATTCGCAGTGTGAAATTACGACTTTATATACCAAACATATGCCAACTACTGAAAGCGGGGGCGGCCACATTCGTCCCAAACCTCCCTGCAGTTTTCAAAATATCCAAAACATACCAATTTCGAGGCATGAGCCATATTTTGGAGCCAAATTCTGGCTCAATGCACGTATTCGCAGTTTGAAATTACGACTTTTTTTACCCAACATATGCCAAGTTCTGTAAGCGGCAGTGAGTCACATTTGTCCCAAACCTCCCTGCAGTTTTCAAAATATCCCAAACAACCCAATTTCGAGGCCTGAGCCATATTTTGGAGCCAAATTCTGGCTCAATGCACGTATTCGCAGATTGAAATTACGACTTTTTTATACCCAACATATGCCAAGTCCTGAAAGCGGCAGCGAGTCAAATTTTGCACAAACTCCCCTGCAGTTTTCGAAATATTCCAAATATCCCAATTTCGAGGCATAAGCCATATTTTGAAGCCAAACTCTTGCTCTCTGCACGTATTCGCAGTTTGAAATTACGACTTTTTTATACCCAACATATGCCAAGTACTGAAAGCAGCGTTTGGTCACATTTATCTCAATCCTTCCTGCAGTCTTCAAAATATCCCAAACATCCCAATTTCGAGGCCATAGCTATATTTTGGATCCAAACTCTGGCGCTCTGCACGTATTCATAGTTTGAAATTACGACTTTATATACCCAACATATGCCAATTACTGAAAGCGGGGGGGGGGGGTTACATTGGTCCTAAACCTCCCTGCAGTTTTCAAAATATCCCAAACATACCAATTTCGAGGCCTGAGCCATATTTTGGAGCCAAATTCTGGCTCTCTGCACGTATTCGCAGTTTGAAATTACGACTTTTTTTACCCAACATATGCCAAGTCCTGAAAGCGGCAGCGAGTCAAATTTTGCACAAATTCCCCTGCAGTTTTCGAAATATCCCAAATATCCCAATTTCGAGGCCTGAGCCATATTTTGAAGCCAAATTCCTGCTCTCTGCACGTATTCGCAGTTTGAAATTACGACTTTTTTATACCAAACATATGCCAAGTACTTAAGCTACGTTTGGTCACATTTATCTCAATCCTTCCTGCAGTTTTTAAAATTTCCTAAACATCCCAATTTCTAGGCCTGAGCCATATTTTGGAGCCAAATTCTGGCTCTCTGCACGTATTCGCAGTTTAAAATTACGACTTTTTATACCCAACATATGCCAAGTAATGAAAGCAGCAGTGAGTCACATTTTGCACAAACTCCCCTGCAGTTTTCAAAATATCCCAAATATCCCAATTTCGAGGCCTGAGCCATATTTTGAAGTCAAATTCTGGCTCTCTGCACGTATTCGCAGTTTGAAAATACGACTTTTTTATACCCAATATATGCTAAGTACTGAAAGCGGCGTTTTGTCACATTTGTCCCAAACCTCCCTGCAGTTTTCAAAATATCCCAAACATCCCAATATCGTGGCCTGAGCCATATTTTGGAGCAAAATTCTGGCTCTCTGCACGTATTGGCAGTTTGAAATAAGGACTTTTTTATACCCAACATATGCCAAGTACAGAAAGCGGCGTTTGGTCACATTTGTATCAATCCCCCCTGCAGTTTTCAAAATATCCCAAATATCCCAATTTCGAGGCCAGAGCCATATTTTGGAGCCAAATTCTGGCTCCCTTCACGTATTCGCAGTTTGAAATTACGAATTTTATACCCAACATATGCCAAGTCCTTTAAGCGGCAGCAAGGCACATTTTGCACAAACTCCCCTGCAGTTTTTGAAATATCCCAAATATCCGAATTTCGAGGCCTGAGCCATATTTTGAAGCTAAATTCTGGCTCTCTGCACGTATTCGCAGTTTCAAAATACGAATGTTTTATACCCAACATATGCCAAGTCGTGAAAGCGGCAGTGAGTCACATTTTGCACAAACTCCCTTGCAGTTTTCAAAATATCCAAAACATCACAATTTCGAGGCCTGAGCCATATTTTGGAGCCAAATTCTGGCTCTCTGCACGTATTCGCAGTTTGAAATTACGAATTTTTATACCCAACATATGCCAAGTACTGAAAGCGGGGGGCGGTCACATTCGTCCCAAACCTCCCTGCAGTTTTCAAAATATCCCAAACATCCCAATTTCGAGGCCTGAGTCATATTTTGGAGGCAAATTGTGGCTCTCTGCACGTATTCGCAGTTGGAAATTCCATTTTTTTTTACCCAACATATGCCAAGTACAGATAGCGGCAGTGAGTCACATTTTGCACAAACTCCCTTGCAGTTTTCAAAATATCTCAAATATCCCAATTTCGAGGCCTGAACGATATTTTGGAGCCGAATTCTGACTCTCTGCACGTATTCGCAGTTTGAAATTACGACTTTATATACCTAACATATGCCAATTACTGAAAGCGGGGTCGGTCACATTCGTCCCAAACCTCCCTGCAGTTTTCAAAATATCCAAAACATACCAATTTCGAGGCATGAACCATATTTTGGAGCCAAATTCTGGCTCTCGGCACGTATTCGCAGATTGAAATTACGACTTTTTATACACAACATATGCCAAGTCCTGAAAGCGGCAGCGAGTCAAATTTTGCCCAAACTCCCCTGCAGTTTTCGAAATATCCCAAATATCCCAATTTCGAGGCCTAAGCCATAATTTGAAGCCAAATCTTGCTCTCTGCACGTATTCGCAGTTTGAAATTACGACTTTTTTATACCCAACATATGCCAAGTACTGAAAGCGGCGTTTGGTCACATTTATCTCAATCCTTCCTGAAGTTTTCAAAATATCCCAAACATCCCAATTTCTAGTCCTGAGCAATATTTTGGAGCCAAATTCTGGCTCTCTGCACGTATTCGCAGTTTGAAATTACGACTTTTTTATACCCAACATATGCCAAGTACAGAAAGCGGCGTTTGGTCATATTTGTCTCAATCCCCCCTGCAGTTTTCAAAATATCCCAAACATCCCAATTTCGAGGCATGAGCTATATTTTGGATCCAAACTCTGGCGCTCTGCACGTATTCATAGTTTGAAATTACCATTTTATATACCCAACATATGCCAAGTACTGAAAGCGGGGGGGGGGGGGGGTTACATTGGTCCTAAACCTCCCTGCAGTTTTCAAAATATCCCAAACATACCAATTTCGAGGCCTGAGCCATATTTTGGAGCCAAATTCTGGCTCTCTGCACGTATTCGCAGTTTGAAATTCCATTTTTTTTACCCAACATACCCCAAGTACAGATATCGGCAGTGAGTCACATTTTGCACAAGCTCCCTTGCAGTTTTCAAAATATCTCAAATATCCCAATTTCGAGGCCTGAACGATATTTTGGAGCCGAATTCTGACTCTCTGCACGTATTCGCAGTTTGAAATTACGACTTTATATACCCAACATATGCCAATTACTGAAAGCGGGGGGCGGTCACATTCGTCCCAAACCTCCCTGCAGTTTTCAAAATATCCCAAACATACCAATTTCGAGGCCTGAGCCAAATTTGGAGCCAAATTCTGGCTCTGTGCACGTATTCGTAGATTGAAATTACGACTTTTTATACCCAAAATATGCCAAGTCCTAAAAGCGGCAGTGAGGAACATTTTGCAAAAACTCCCCTGCAGTTTTCAAAATATCCCAATTTCGAGGCCTGAGCCATATTTTGGAGCCAAATTCTGGCTCTCTGCACGTATTCGCAGTTTGAAATTACGACATTTTATACCCAACATATTCCAAGTACTGAAAGCGGCATTTGGTCACATTTGTCCCAAACCTCCATGCAGTTTTCAAAATATCCCAAACATCCCAATTTCGAGGCCTGAGCCATATTTTGGAGCCAAATTTTGGCTCTATGCACGTATTCGCAGATTTAAATTACGACTTTTTATACCCAACATATGCCAAGTCGTGAAAGCGGCAGTGAGTCACATATTGCACAAACTCTCTTGCAGTTTTAAAAATATCCAAAACATCCCAATTTCGAGGCCTGAGACATATTTTGGAGCCAAATTCTGGCTCTCTGCACGTATTCGCAGTTCGAAATTCCATTTTTTTTTACCCAACATATGCCAAGTACAGATAGCGGCAGTGAGTCACATTTTGAACAAACTCCCTTGCAGTTTTCAAAATATCTCAAATATCCCAATTTCGAGGCCTGAACGATATTTTGCAGCCAAATTCTGACACTCTGCACGTATTCGGAGTTTGAAATTACGACTTTTTATACCCAACATATGCCAAGTACTGAAAGCGGGGAGCGGTCACATTCGTCCCAAACCTCCCTGCAGTTTTCAAAATATCCCAAACATCCCAATTTCGAGGCCTGAGTCATATTTTGGAGGCAAATTGTGGCTCTCTGCACGTATTCGCAGTTGGAAATTCCATTTTTTTTTACCCAACATATGCCAAGTACAGATAGCGGCAGTGAGTCACATTTTGCACAAACTCCCTTGCAGTTTTCAAAATATCTCAAATATCCCAATTTCGAGGCCTGAACGATATTTTGGAGCCGAATTCTGACTCTCTGCACGTATTCGCAGTTTGAAATTACGACTTTATATACCTAACATATGCCAATTACTGAAAGCGGGGTCGGTCACATTCGTCCCAAACCTCCCTGCAGTTTTCAAAATATCCAAAACATACCAATTTCGAGGCATGAACCATATTTTGGAGCCAAATTCTGGCTCTCGGCACGTATTCGCAGATTGAAATTACGACTTTTTATACACAACATATGCCAAGTCCTGAAAGCGGCAGCGAGTCAAATTTTGCCCAAACTCCCCTGCAGTTTTCGAAATATCCCAAATATCCCAATTTCGAGGCCTAAGCCATAATTTGAAGCCAAATCTTGCTCTCTGCACGTATTCGCAGTTTGAAATTACGACTTTTTTATACCCAACATATGCCAAGTACTGAAAGCGGCGTTTGGTCACATTTATCTCAATCCTTCCTGAAGTTTTCAAAATATCCCAAACATCCCAATTTCTAGTCCTGAGCAATATTTTGGAGCCAAATTCTGGCTCTCTGCACGTATTCGCAGTTTGAAATTACGACTTTTTTATACCCAACATATGCCAAGTACAGAAAGCGGCGTTTGGTCATATTTGTCTCAATCCCCCCTGCAGTTTTCAAAATATCCCAAACATCCCAATTTCGAGGCATGAGCTATATTTTGGATCCAAACTCTGGCGCTCTGCACGTATTCATAGTTTGAAATTACCATTTTATATACCCAACATATGCCAAGTACTGAAAGCGGGGGGGGGGGGGGTTACATTGGTCCTAAACCTCCCTGCAGTTTTCAAAATATCCCAAACATACCAATTTCGAGGCTTGAGCCATATTTTGGAGCCAAATTCTGGCTCTCTGCACGTATTCGCAGTTTGAAATTCCATTTTTTTTACCCAACATACCCCAAGTACAGATATCGGCAGTGAGTCACATTTTGCACAAGCTCCCTTGCAGTTTTCAAAATATCTCAAATATCCCAATTTCGAGGCCTGAACGATATTTTGGAGCCGAATTCTGACTCTCTGCACGTATTCGCAGTTTGAAATTACGACTTTATATACCCAACATATGCCAATTAATGAAAGCGGGGGGCGGTCACATTCGTCCCAAACCTCCCTGCAGTTTTAAAAATATCCCAAACATACCAATTTCGAGGCCTGAGCCAAATTTGGAGCCAAATTCTGGCTCTGTGCACGTATTCGTAGATTGAAATTACGACTTTTTATACCCAAAATATGCCAAGTCCTAAAAGCGGCAGTGAGGAACATTTTGCAAAAACTCCCCTGCAGTTTTCAAAATATCCCAATTTCGAGGCCTGAGCCATATTTTGGAGCCAAATTCTGGCTCTCTGCACGTATTCGCAGTTTGAAATTACGACATTTTATACCCAACATATTCCAAGTACTGAAAGCGGCATTTGGTCACATTTGTCCCAAACCTCCATGCAGTTTTCAAAATATCCCAAACATCCCAATTTCGAGGCCTGAGCCATATTTTGGAGCCAAATTTTGGCTCTATGCACGTATTCGCAGATTTAAATTACGACTTTTTATACCCAACATATGCCAAGTCGTGAAAGCGGCAGTGAGTCACATATTGCACAAACTCTCTTGCAGTTTTAAAAATATCCAAAACATCCCAATTTCGAGGCCTGAGCCATATTTTGAAGCCAAATTCTGGCTCTCTGCACGTATTCGCAGTTTGAAAATACGACTTTTTTATACCCAATATATGCTAAGTGCTGAAAGCGGCGTTTTGTCACATTTGTCCCAAACCTCCCTGCAGTTTTCAAAATATCCCAAACATCCCAATATCGTGGCCTGAGCCATATTTTGGAGCAAAATTCTGGCTCTCTGCACGTATTCGCAGTTTGAAATTACGACTTTTTTATACCCAACATATGCCAAGTACAGAAAGCGGCGTTTGGTCACATTTGTCTCAATCCCCCCTGCAGTTTTCAAAATATCCCAAACATCCCAATTTCGAGGCATGAGCTATATTTTGGATCCAAACTCTGGCTCTCTGCACGTATTCACAGTTTGAAATTACGATTTTTAATACCCAACATATTCCAAGTACTGAAAGCGGCGTTTGGTCACATTTGTCCCAAACCTCCCTTCAATTTTTAAAATATCCCAAACATCCCAATTTCGAGGCCTGAGCCATATTTTGGAGCCAAATTTTGGCCCTATGCATGTATTCGCAGATTTAAATTACGACTTTTTATACCCAACATATGCCAAGTCGTGAAAGCGGCAGTGAGTCACATTTTGCACAAACTCCCTTGCAGTTTTCGAAATATCCCAAATATCCCAATTTCGAGGCCTCAGCCATATTTTGGAGCCAAATTCTTGCTCTCTGCATGTATTCGCAGTTTGAAATTACGACTTTATATACCCAACATATGCCAAGTACTGAAAGCGGGGGGCGGTCACATTCGTCCCAAACCTCCCTGCAGTTTTCAAAATATCCCAAACATCCCAATTTCGAGGCCATAGCTATATTTTGGATCCAAACTCTGGCGCTCTGCACGTATTCATAGTTTGAAATTACGATTTTATATACCCAACATATGCCAAGTCGTGAAAGCGGCAGTGAGTCACATTTTGCACAAACTCCCTTGCAGTTTTCGAAATATCCCAAATATCCCAATTTCGAGGCCTCAGCCATATTTTGTAGCCAAATTCTTGCTCTCTGCATGTATTCGCAGTTTGAAATTACGACTTTATATACCCAACATATGCCAAGTACTGAAAGCGGGGGGCGGTCACATTCGTCCCAAACCTCCCTGCAGTTTTCAGAATATCCCAAACATCCCAGTTTCGAGGCCTGAGTCATATTTTGGAGGCAAATTGTGGCTCTCTGCACGAATTCGCAGTTTGACATTCCATTTTTTTTTACCCAACATATGCCAAGTACAGATAGCGGCAGTGAGTCACATTTTGCACAAACTCCCTTGCAGTTTTCAAAATATCTCAAATATCCCAATTTCGAGGCCTGAACGATATTTTGGAGCCGAATTCTGACTCTCTGCACGTATTCGCAGTTTAAAATTACGACTTTATATACCCAACATATGCCAATTACTGAAAGCGGGGGGGGGGGGGGTTACATTGGTCCTAAACCTCCCTGCAGTTTTCAAAATATCCCAAACATACCAATTTCGAGGCCTGAGCCATATTTTGGAGCCAAATTCTGGCTCTCTGCACGTATTCGCAGTTTGAAATTACGACTTTTTTTACCCAACATATGCCAAGTCCTGAAAGCGGCAGCGAGTCAAATTTTGCACAAACTCCCCTGCAGTTTTCGAAATATCCCAAATATCCCAATTTCGAGGCCTGAGCCATATTTTGAAGCCAAATTCTGGCTCTCTGCACGTATTCGCAGTTTGAAAATACGACTTTTTTATACCCAATATATGCTAAGTACTGAAAGCGGCGTTTTGTCACATTTGTCCCAAACCTCCCTGCAGTTTTCAAAACATCCCAAACATCCCAATATCGTGGCCTGAGCCATATTTTGGAGCAAAATTCTGGCTCTCTGCACGTATTGGCAGTTTGAAATAAGGACTTTTTTATACCCAACATATGCCAAGTACAGAAAGCGGCGTTTGGTCACATTTGTATCAATCCCCCCTGCAGTTTTCAAAATATCCCAAATATCCCAATTTCGAGGCCAGAGCCATATTTTGGAGCCAAATTCTGGCTCCCTTCACGTATTCGCAGTTTGAAATTACGAATTTTATACCCAACATATGCCAAGTCCTTTAAGCGGCAGCAAGGCACAATTTGCACAAACTCCCCTGCAGTTTTTGAAATATCCCAAATATCCCAATTTCGAGGCCTGAGCCATATTTTGAAGCTCAATTCTGGCTCTCTGCACGTATTCGCAGTTTCAAAATACGATTTTTTTATACCCAACATATGCCAAGTCGTGAAAGCGGCAGTGAGTCACATTTTGCACAAACTCCCGTGCAGTTTTCAAAATATCCAAAACATCACAATTTCGAGGCCTGAGCCATATTTTGGAGCCAAATTCTGGCTCTCTGCACGTATTCGCAGTTTGAAATTACGAATTTTTATACCCAACATATGCCAAGTACTGAAAGCGGGGGGCGGTCACATTCGTCCCAAACCTCCCTGCAGTTTTCAAAATATCCCAAACATCCCAATTTCGAGGCCTGAGTCATATTTTGGAGGCAAATTGTGGCTCTCTGCACGTATTCGCAGTTGGAAATTCCATTTTTTTTTACCCAACATATGCCAAGTACAGATAGCGGCAGTGAGTCACATTTTGCACAAACTCCCTTGCAGTTTTCAAAATATCTCAAATATCCCAATTTCGAGGCCTGAACGATATTTTGGAGCCGAATTCTGACTCTCTGCACGTATTCGCAGTTTGAAATTACGACTTTATATACCTAACATATGCCAATTACTGAAAGCGGGGGCGGTCACATTGGTCCTAAACCTCCCTGCAGTTTTCAAAATATCCCAAACATACCAATTTCGAGGCCTGAACCATATTTTGGAGCCAAATTCTGGCTCTCTGCACGTATTCACAGTTTGAAATTACGACTTTTTTTACCCAACATATGCCAAGTCCTGAAAGCGGCAGCGAGTCAAATTTTGCACAAACTCCCCTGCAGTTTTCGAAATATCCCAAATATCCCAATTTCGAGGCCTGAGCCATATTTTGAAGCCAAATTCCTGCTCTCTGCACGTATTCGCAGTTTGAAATTACGACTTTTTTATACCCAACATATGCCAAGTACTTAAGCGGCGTTTGGTCACATTTATCTCAATCCTTCCTGCAGTTTTTAAAATATCCTAAACATCCCAATTTCTAGGCCTGAGCCATATTTTGGAGCCAAATTCTGGCTCTCTGCACGTATTCGCAGTTTAAAATTACGACTTTTTATACCCAACATATGCCAAGTAATGAAAGCAGCAGTGAGTCACATTTTGCACAAACTCCCCTGCAGTTTTCAAAATATCCCAAATATCCCAATTTCGAGGCCTGAGCCATATTTTGAAGCCAAATTCTGGCTCTCTGCACGTATTCGCAGTTTGAAAATACGACTTTTTTATACCCAATATATGCTAAGTACTGAAAGCGGCGTTTTGTCACATTTGTCCCAAACCTCCCTGCAGTTTTCAAAATATCCCAAACATCCCAATATCGTGGCCTGAGCCATATTTTGGAGCAAAATTCTGGCTCTCTGCACGTATTCGCAGTTTGAAATTACGACTTTTTTATACCCAACATATGCCAAGTACAGAAAGCGGCGTTTGGTCACATTTGTCTCAATCCCCCCTGCAGTTTTCAAAATATCCCAAACATCCCAATTTCGAGGCATGAGCTATATTTTGGATCCAAACTCTGGCTCTCTGCACGTATTCACAGTTTGTTATTACGATTTTTTATACCCAACATATTCCAAGTACTGAAAGCGGCGTTTGGTCACATTTGTCCCAAACCTCCCTGCAATTTTTAAAATATCCCAAACATCCCAATTTCGAGGCCTGAGCCATATTTTGGAGCCAAATTTTGGCCCTATGCATGTATTCGCAGATTTAAATTACGACTTTTTATACCCAACATATGCCAAGTCGTGAAAGCGGCAGTGAGTCACATTTTGCACAAACTCCCTTGCAGTTTTCGAAATATCCCAAATATCCCAATTTCGAGGCCTCAGCCATATTTTGGAGCCAAATTCTTGCTCTCTGCATGTATTCGCAGTTTGAAATTACGACTTTATATACCCAACATATGCCAAGTACTGAAAGCGGGGGGCGGTCACATTCGTCCCAAACCTCCCTGCAGTTTTCAAAATATCCCAAACATCCCAATTTCGAGGCTAGAGCCATATTTTGGAGGCAAATTCTGGCTCTCTGCACATATTCGCAGTTTGAAATTCCATTTTTTTTTACCCAACATATGCCAAGTACAGATGGCGGCAGTAAGTCACATTTTGCACAAACTCCCCTGCAGTTTTCAAAATATCTCAAATATCACAATTTTGAGGCCTGAGCGATATTTTGGAGCCGAATTCTGACTCACTGCATGTATTCAGAGTTTGAAATTACGAATTTTTTATACCCAACATATGCCAATTACTGAAAGCGGGGGGCGGTCACATTCGTCCCAAACCTCCCTGCAGTTTTCAAAATATCCCAAACATACCAATTTCGAGGCCTGAGCCAAATTTGGAGCCAAATTCTGGCTCTGTGCACGTATTCGTAGATTGAAATTACGACTTTTTATACCCAAAATATGCCAAGTCCTGAAAGCGGCAGTGAGGAACATTTTGCAAAAACTCCCCTGCAGTTTTCAAAATATCCCAATTTCGAGGCCTGAGCCATATTTTGGAGCCAAATTCTGGCTCTCTGCACGTATTCGCAGTTTGAAATTACGACATTTTATACCCAACATATTCCAAGTATTGAAAGCGGCATTTGGTCACATTTGTCCCAAACCTCCATGCAGTTTTCAAAATATCCCAAACATCCCAATTTCGAGGCCTGAGCCATATTTTGGAGCCAAATTTTGGCTCTATGCACGTATTCGCAGATTTAAATTACGACTTTTTATACCCAACATATGCCAAGTCGTGAAAGCGGCAGTGAGTCACATATTGCACAAACTCTCTTGCAGTTTTAAAAATATCCAAAACATCCCAATTTCGAGGCCTGAGACATATTTTGGAGCCAAATTCTGGCTCTCTGCACGTATTCGCAGTTTGAAATTCCATTTTTTTTTACCCAACATATGCCAAGTACAGATAGCGGCAGTGAGTCACATTTTGAACAAACTCCCTTGCAGTTTTCAAAATATCTCAAATATCCCAATTTCGAGGCCTGAACGATATTTTGGAGCCAAATTCTGACACTCTGCACGTATTCGGAGTTTGAAATTACGACTTTTTTTACCCAACATATGCCAAGTACTGAAAGCGGCGTTTGGTCACATTTGTCCCAAACCCCCCTGCAGTTTCAAAATATCCCAAACATCCTAATTTCAAGGCCTGAGTCATATTTTGGAGCAAAATTCTGCCTCTCTGCACGTATTCGCAGTATGATATTACGACTTTTTATACCCAACATATGCCAAGTACTGAAAGTGGCAGTGAGTCACATTTTGCACAAACTCCCCCGCAGTTTTCAAAATATCCTAAACATCCCAATTTCGAGGCCTGAGCCATATTTTGGAGCCAAATTCTCGCTCTCTGCACATATTCGTAGTTTGAAATTACGATTTTTCATACCCAACATATGCGAAGTACTGAAAGCGGCGTTTGGTCACATTTGTCCCAAGCCCCCATGCAGTTTTCAAAATATCCCAAACATCCCAATTTCGAGGCCGGAGCATATTTTGGAGGCAAATTCTGGCTCTCTGCACGTATTCGCAGTTTGAAATTCCATTTTTTTTTACCCAACATACCCCAAGTACAGATATCGGCAGTGAGTCACATTTTGCACAAACTCCCTTGCAGTTTTCAAAATATCTCAAATATCCCAATTTCGAGGCCTGAACGATATTTTGGAGCCGAATTCTGACTCTCTGCACGTATTCGCAGTTTGAAATTACGACTTTATATACCCAACATATGCCAATTACTGAAAGCGGGGGGGGGGGGGGGGGGAGGGGGGTCACATTGGCCTGAGCCATATTTTGGAGCCAAATTCAGGCTCTCTGCACGTATTCGCAGTTTGAAATTACGACTTTTTTTACCCAACATATGCCAAGTCCTGAAAGCGGCAGCGAGTCAAATTTTGCACAAACTCCCCTGCAGTTTTCGAAATATCCCAAATATCCCAATTTCGATGCCTGAACCATATTTTGAAGCCAAATTCCTGCTCTCTGCACGTATTCGCAGTTTGAAATTACGACTTTTTTATACCCAACATATGCCAAGTACTTAAGCGGCGTTTGGTCACATTTATCTCAATCCTTCCTGCAGTTTTTAAAATATCCTAAACATCCCAATTTCTAGGCCTGAGCCATATTTTGGAGCAAAATTCTGGCTCTCTGCACGTATTCGCAGTTTGAAATTACGACTTTTTTATACCCAACATATGCCAAGTACAGAAAGCGGCGTTTGGTCACATTTGTCTCAATCCCCCCTGCAGTTTTCAAAATATCCCAAACATCCCAATTTCGAGGCATGAGCTATAATTTGGATCCAAACTCTGGCTCTCTGCACGTATTCACAGTTTGAAATTACGATTTTTTATACCCAACATATTCCAAGTACTGAAAGCGGCGTTTGGTCACATTTGTCCCAAACCTCCCTGCAATTTTTAAAATATCCCAAACATCCCAATTTCGAGGCCTGAGCCATATTTTGGAGCCAAATTTTGGCCCTATGCATGTATTCGCAGATTTAAATTACGACTTTTTATACCCAACATATGCCAAGTCGTGAAAGCGGCATTGAGTCACATTTTGCACAAACTCCCTTGCAGTTTTCGAAATATCCCAAATATCCCAATTTCGAGGCCTGAGCTATATTTTGAAGCCAAATTCTGGCTCTCTGCACGTATTCGCAGTTTGAAAATACGACTTTTTTGTACCCAATATATGCTAAGTACTGAAAGCGGCGTTTTGTCACATTTGTCCCAAACCTCCCTGCAGTTTTCAGAACATCCCAAACATCCCAATATCGTGGCCTGAGCCATATTTTGGAGCAAAATTCTGGCTCTCTGCACGTATTGGCAGTTTGAAATAAGGACTTTTTTATACCCAACATATGCCAAGTACAGAAAGCGGCGTTTGGTCACATTTGTATCAATCCCCCCTGCAGTTTTCAAAATATCACAAATATCCCAATTTCGAGGCCAGAGCCATATTTTGGAGCCAAATTCTGGCTCCCTTCACGTATTCGCAGTTTGAAATTACGAATTTTATACCCAACATATGCCAAGTCCTTTAAGCGGCAGCAAGGCACAATTTGCACAAACTCCCCTGCAGTTTTTGAAATATCCCAAATATCCCAATTTCGAGGCCTGAGCCATATTTTGAAGCTCAATTCTGGCTCTCTGCACGTATTCGCAGTTTCAAAATACGAATTTTTTATACCCAACATATGCCAAGTCGTGAAAGCGGCAGTGAGTCACATTTTGCACAAACTCCCTTGCAGTTTTCAAAATATCCAAAACATCACAATTTCGAGGCCTGAGCCATATTTTGGAGCCAAATTCTGGCTCTCTGCACGTATTCGCAGTTTGAAATTACGAATTTTTATACCCAACATATGCCAAATACTGAAAGTGGGGGGCGGTCACATTCGTCCCAAACCTCCCTGCAGTTTTCAAAATATCCCAAACATCCCAATTTCGAGGCCTGAGTCATATTTTGGAGGCAAATTGTGGCTCTCTGCACGTATTCGCAGTTGGAAATTCCATTTTTTTTTACCCAACATATGCCAAGTACAGATAGCGGCAGTGAGTCACATTTTGCACAAACTCCCTTGCAGTTTTCAAAATATCTCAAATATCCCAATTTCGAGGCCTGAACGATATTTTGGAGCCGAATTCTGACTCTCTGCACGTATTCGCAGTTTGAAATTACGACTTTATATACCTAACATATGCCAATTACTGAAAGCGGGGGCGGTCACATTCGTCCCAAACCTCCCTGCAGTTTTCAAAATATCCAAAACATACCAATTTCGAGGCATGAACCATATTTTGGAGCCAAATTCTGGCTCTCGGCACGTATTCGCAGATTGAAATCACGACTTTTTATACACAACATATGCCAAGTCCTGAAAGCGGCAGCGAGTCAAATTTTGCCCAAACTCCCCTGCAGTTTTCGAAATATCCCAAATATCCCAATTTCGAGGCCTAAGCCATAATTTGAAGCCAAATCTTGCTCTCTGCACGTATTCGCAGTTTGAAATTACGACTTTTTTATACCCAACATATGCCAAGTACTGAAAGCGGCGTTTGGTCACATTTATCTCAATCCTTCCTGCAGTTTTCAAAATATCCCAAACATCCCAATTTCTAGTCCTGAGCAATATTTTGGAGCCAAATTCTGGCTCTCTGCACGTATTCGCAGTTTGAAATTACGACTTTTTTATACCCAACATATGCCAAGTATAGAAAGCGGCGTTTGGTCACATTTGTCTCAATCCCCCCTGCAGTTTTCAAAATATCCCAAACATCCCAATTTCGAGGCATGAGCTATATTTTGCATCCAAACTCTGGCGCTCTGCACGTATTCATAGTTTGAAATTACGATTTTATATACCCAACATATGCCAAGTACTGAAAGCGGGGGGCGGTCACATTCGTCCCAAACCTCCCTGCAGTTTTCAAAATATCCCAAACATCCCAATTTCGAGGCCTGAGCCATATTTTGGAGGCAAATTCTGGCTCTCTGCACGTATTCGCAGTTTGAAATTCCATTTTTTTTTACCCAACATACCCCAAGTACAGATATCGGCAGTGAGTCACATTTTGCACAAACTCCCTTGCAGTTTTCAAAATATCTCAAATATCCCAATTTCGAGGCCTGAACGATATTTTGGAGCCGAATTCTGACTCTCTGCACGTATTCGCAGTTTGAAATTACGACTTTATATACCCAACATATGCCAATTACTGAAAGCGGGGGGGGGGGGGGGTCACATTGGTCCTAAACCTCCCTGCAGTTTTCAAAATATCCAAAACATACCAATTTCGAGGCCTGAACCATATTTTGGAGCCAAATTCTGGCTCTCTGCACATATTCACAGTTTGAAATTACGACTTTTTTTACCCAACATATGCCAAGTCCTGAAAGCGGCAGCGAGTCAAATTTTGCACAAACTCCCCTGCAGTTTTCGAAATATCCCAAATATTCCAATTTCGAGGCCTGAACCATATTTTGAAGCCAAATTCCTGCTCTCTGCACGTATTCGCAGTTTGAAATTACGACTTTTTTATACCCAACATATGCCAAGTACTTCCCAGCAAACACAAATCATCTACACAACGTTCGCCTATCTCTTCCCATAGGTGTGGGAATGATTTGCATTGAGAATGGTGCAGGAGAGCCTTTGAGAAACTTTTACTCAAAAAATCCAAACACAAAGGTTTAATTATAAATTGTTTTTCTACAATTATTTTCTTCCAAATGTAAAACAAATAGTTTTTACATGTTTAAATATAAAATTTATGGTGTTTTTTTGTAAAATTCATTAATAAATTGTGAATGATATGTATTGGCTGAGTGAAACCTTTAAAATCCATTTAGTTATAATTTGAACAGAAAAAAGTATTTTTCCAAATTTTCTAAAAATTGCTCTTTTTAACACAATTTGACTCCTTATACATTCCACTAAACACTATATCATGTTTAAATATATAATTTATGTATTATTCTCTAAAATAATTTATATAAATTATATAAGTTGCTGGAAAGTGGTGTTAAAGATTCTGAAAACATTTTGTTGTGTTAATATGTTCTTATTAACTATGTCTCAAGTTCACAGTTTATCAAACAAGAATATTAACATTCGTCAACTCTTAAAATCTTATATGTTATCTTGCTGGTGCAAAAAAGGGTGAATCTTTAGGAACAGCTATAGTATCTATATATCACAAATGGTGTTTTCCCTAACTCAAACAATGTAGGGTTTATTATTCTACACATATTTCTAATGACTCTTAGATGTTTACATTCTCTGAAGTATAATTGTGAAGGCTGTGTCCATCACTCTCAACACAGATTCTTAAACTCGTCTCTGCAGGTTCAACTATATAATTAGTTTCCATTTTGAATTTCCATGGACATTTGTATCCAAAATGAAACCAATGTGGTTTCCTTCAGCGCCTTCAGCCAGCACATTTGCTCATTCATTTCCACAGATTCCAACAAGGTAGGGGATTTACAGAAATTTGTATATTCATATTGTTATATATTAAAAATATGAATGCAGTTCAATATGATAAGACAAATACATGAGTTTATGATAAATTCGTTTTCTGTGATATACCATTGATATGCTCTTTTTTTCTTTAAACGGCAGACTAAACTAAAGTGCTCACATCAACAGATTTGATGTATAAATGGTCAACGCTCAACAGAGTTAGTATAAATGTATTAGTATAAATCTTACTTGTCTCATTGTTAATTCACATTCAATGTCAACTTGTGGTTGCATTGTACAAGGCCAACACAGATGATCGAAGGAAACTAACTCTGCTCTAGTTCCATGAAGTTGCTATTTGGTCTTTACTCAATGCATTGTACATGCATTGTACAAGGCCAACACAGATGATCGAAGGAAACTAACTCTGCTCTAGTTCCATGAAGTTGCTATTTGGTCTTTATTGAAATTTGACAAGGCAGAGTGGCCTGCAACAACTACACCATCTCCACATCTAGTTCATGCTCCAGACATAAATCATGACACTGGTCCTGTGTATCCTGCTGCTGACCCGTCAACACCTGGCCCGTCGGGTGTGAGGCGCCCTCTCTTCACGTCTACACCTAGTGCTGAAGCTGAATCTGATGAAGATAATTCATATTCCACATTAGTGTTTGAAAACAATAGTGAGAGCGACGATTCAGACAGTAGTTTATTGCCAACCCAGAGACAACAGCGACGTGTTGTTATAGCAGAGACTCGCCTGAACTATGAATTGAAACATGAGCTGGTAAAAATCCCCAAACATCGCAGGTGTGAAGTGTGTTCAAAGTCGGGTATCAGGAAGGAAACTGGTATAGCGTGCAAGACATGCGATGTTCCACTTTGCGTCATACCTTGTTACACCACTTATCACAGGAAAAGGGTGTATTGGGTGGACAAGAAATAACCACCTACATCAGCTTCACTCCACCTAGGAACATCTGTTGAGCAACTTCAGGAATCAGTACCTGAAGGAGGTGGAGTGGAGATAAAATGCTCAACTTATTTTACTACAATCGTCTTTGCTTTGGTAAGTACACATAATTGTCTTAGATTGTTTCAGTATTGTAGTCTATTTTCTTAGGAATATTTTGATACCTAAATGAGAACTGTAGCACGAAAACTAAAGTAAGTATACATGAAACAAGAGAAACTTTTTTTGTGGGTGTTGCGGGTGTGAGTTGGAGTGTCAAGAGCGGGTTCCGGTTGTGTGTTTTCCGTCATCTCTACAGCTGTGAATTCCAAGGAATTGTATTTGATATGCATATGTCTGTGTAGGGAATTTTATTCCGAACACTATACAAAAAAAAAACGGTGTGAAACAAGTATAAACTTGAAAAACATGAGCAAAGTAAAAACTTTTGACGCTCACGGGTACAAACACGCGTAAGATTTTATTTGCCGCAAATTTATTTGACGCTGTGTTGGCCAACTCTACCCATGTTCTTATAGAACTTTCTATTGCGAACACATTGCTATAAAAATGAAATACGTAGCTCCAGAAATAATGTCAGGACAGTGAAATCAGTATAAACATTCAAAGCCCTGCATCACACCAGTGTCGTCCCTGCTGAAATCACGGCTAATGCTTCGCCCAGTTCCCACACTCGTGCGGGTCACCCGATACCATAATTAGACATTGATAGGCATATGTCTGGGTGGGGAATTTTATTGTGAGTTCAGTGATATCAAAATGAGCGCTGTAGGATGACTGTGAGGCTGGCAACAAACGAAAGAGTATGAACATTTACTTCCTGTTTGGGTGTCACGGCGAGTCATCTTCGTGTTTATTTACTTCGTGGTGGGATACCAAATGCTTCGGTGACATTTTATGCATATGATCTTGTAGAGAATTTTATTGCCAACGCATTGATACCAAAATGAAAAACGTAGCTCGAGAATTGAGGTTAGCAGCGTGAAAAGATTATAAACTTTTTTGTGTTTACGCTTGAGCACAACCCGCTTGTTTTTCCAGCTAGTGCCGCGCGCACTAAAGTGTGCATTATACACACCATAATGCACCAGTACACACCATAAGGCACCAGAACACACACCATAAGGCACCAGTACACACCATAATGCACCAGTACACACCATAATGCACCAGTACACACCATAATGCACCAGTACACACCATAAGGCACCAGTACACAATAAGGCACCAGTACACACAATAATGCACCAGTACACACCATAAGGCACCAGTACACTCCATACGGCACCAGTACGCACCATAAGGCACTAGAACACACCATAAGGCACCAGTACACACCATAAAGCACCAGTATACACCATAAGGCCCCAGTACACACCATAAGGTACGAGTACACACTATAAGGCACCATCAGTACACACCTACAGGTATTTGTTTCTGGTGTGGTGCTCATGGGATCTGTTACAACCTTCTAGGAAGCTTTTAGGGTCAGGATTGACATTACAGTGCAGCGTTTTATATATATAAAATACACATGAGAGTATGTGCAGGGACTTAATATCTAACATATTCAGAGATTTGAGTAAGGGGTCCATATATACTGCCCGGTTGCCTGAAATGCTATATGCCTACTATATTGGCTTTAGGTATTGTATGTACTAGCTCTATCTATAAATCCAACATTATGTTTGTAAATCAACTATGTATGTACTTTCCTGAATAAAATTGACTTTACTCTACACTTATATGCTCTGTGGATTTGTTATCCCTTATCGTTTGGGAGAAAAAAAATGACTAATACGTTCGGCGAATGACTTTGACTTCAACTTCACTTTGACTTCGTTCATGTCATCGTATTTTCCGTAATATATAAAGGTTATGACAATGCAATTATATTATTGTGTGCAAATAATTTGGAAATTTCATGTACCCTAAAAATAGTAAAATAAAGAATAAGAATAACTAAATAATTGTTGTAGTAAATTGTCACACGTTCATCATACGCAAACGAACACACAGTTTGGAGCGTCAGTACAACAAGACCGCCGCCATTTTAAAACACGGCTTCGAATGTAAGTAATGTTTTTCTCGTACTAACACTGTGTTATGCAATAGATTAGGTCTTGAATTCACAAATTTAGTTGTTACATCTGACAGAGTATGTTAGACGGTGTAATGCTGGTCCATGTTGACGTATTTGTGGGCTTGGTTGGTTTACATGTGATGGCACACAATATCGGCACCCCACAACATGCTGTTGAAGTTGGAATGCATGGCATAGGCTCCTCACACAATGTTCTTTATGTGGTCCTCAGGTGATAGTTTTCTATTTAGAACCACCCCTAGATCTCTTTCTTTATCAGAATTCCTTAAAGATTTCTCACATGGTTTTCCTAATGATAGATTGTGGGCTGTAAGGGACAGGTGGGATGTATGGATTAGTTGATAATAGTTCCAGTCCACCTGTAGACAGGGATCTCACATCAGCTTGTATATTATACAAGGATAAGATTTGATAAATTCAGTTATTTGACTGAACACTGGCTCTGTTTAAATCAGAGATTTAAACATACATAGTCTAACCTAGCTCCTTTCTTTTTTACCTAGCCTAACCTAGCTTTTTTTCCCAAGCCGGTCTATGGCCCATGTTTTTTTTCGATGCCTCAGTGGTCCATGCACATGTCCGTTCAAGGGGATTAAATAGCCGTTCTATGGCCCCAGGGTTTTACGAACTTCTTTTTCCCAAGCCGGTCTATGGCCCGTGTTTTTTTTTATGCCTCAGTGGTCCATGCACAGGTCCGTTCAAGGGGATTAAATAGCCGTTCTATGGCCCCAGGGTTTTCTCAAATTTTCTTTCATAGCCGGTCTATGGCCCCTGGGTTTTACGAACTTTTTTTCCCAAGCCGGTCTATGGCCCCTGGGTTTTACGAACTTTTTTTCCCAAGCCGGTCTATGGCGTGTATGTTAAATAAACCAAATTTTTCACTTTTGACAATTGAGCACCTGCTACATCCAGATTCTAGGGAGGAAAGGAATATAATATAATATCTAATATATCTATCTGTGTGAAATAGATTAAATCCATTTATTTGATATTCAGCTAATAGTTCTGTATTTTCTACATTCATCCATGTTTTGGTAAGTGCAATAATATGTATTGTTTCATTGCAGATTAGAGATTCAAGATAGTTCTAGATTTCCGAAGTACTGAAACGCGCGCCATACAGGCTTGGTGGATCTAGGTGCAAGGTAAAATTATTTACATTTACTTTTGTATTTATATGCATATATGCATTTATATGCATTATTCTCTAGAATAATAGATCTCGTAATAATTTTGCAAAAATAGTGGCATTTACTATTTTAAAAAGCTCGGGTGCAGGGGGGGGGGGTTGTGTAAAAGCCTGGTTTGTGCCTCGGAGAGGCTATGGGATCCAGTAAGTTCAGTAGAACTTCGGTTTCAACCCTTTTACCCTGTTGTAGCTCAGTCGATTAAGGCAGTGTCTGGGATGCTCCCAGACGCAGGTTCGAATCCTCGTCACGGCCCTTGTGGATTTGTTCATTTGATGCATCACGTTATTGTGATCTGTGTGTGTAATTCTTCACTTGCTACAGCAACAGGAATGTGTGTGTATGTATTTGTGTTGTTGAATATGACCGAAAGTGTAAGATTAATGATTCTAACACAAATCGTCTGAATATTTGTTTTTCTTCACTGTCGAGAGTAGTTAAAAAAATTTACTCGAGTTTATTTTCACACTTTATTTATGGTCCTTAAGTCCCTCTCCTTAATGCTGCTGCTGTTTCTCGCATCTTTGCATCGCTTGTATGTTTGGGGGTTTGGCCTCCTGCTATATATTGATTCCATTTGTGTGTGTTTGGGTCTCAGGCCCTCTCGCAATTTCTGTTGAACAAACCCCTTTTCCTAGTTCTGCATCTCTCCTTTGGTACAAATTTTGTTGTGCTTTTATCATATATTTCACAAAACTTGACATACATTTCATTTACTTCATGTCCTATCAGCAAGTGTTTGTCAAATTCTTTAAGGAAAGTTTATCATCCTGATTGCAGATCTCTAGCGCTATTATGTCAACTTCTTGTGGATTCGCAATCATTATTTAATTTACCTTTAGGTGTTCTTTCACCAGCACAGCAACACTGTACCTCTCCCAACCAGTTTAAGATAAAAACTAAGTACTAACTAATTAACTCAATGTAACCTACCTTACCCCCAAAATGTCAACCCATGTCTTCTATTTTAAACAATGCTGTTTTGTTGACCAAATTGTATTTTTGTTTTTTTCTGCAATGTTTCCCCCCCCCCCCCCCCACCACTCTACCACCACATTGAGTTTAGTAGCTCTGTGCACGTCAGGTGCTGTTTAATATACAGACCTACTCCTCCATTTGACCTAGTTTCTCTATCACATCTATATCACTTTGTGCTTTAGCCCTGGTGGAGCTTGGTCCACCAGGCTGTTGTTTGGAGTGGCCCGCAGATCCACATACAGTCTGCATATGATATACAGTCTGTTGATCAATTAAACTACAGTAGTTAGTTTTTATCATCCGAATGCACCAATATGTGTTCATTCTTCCCAGATGAAGGAACTAGGTAATATTCATCATCTGAATGCACCATCTGATGCTTTAACACACTCATGATACACGAGAGGTTTAAAAAACTTTTAAAACTTTTAAAACTTTTTGACCTATGTATTTAAAAGCAATTCTAAAGTTAAAAAGTGTAGCATAGGCCCCTCGCAGAATGTTCTTAATATGATCCTCAGGTTATAGTTTTCTATCTAAAACCACCCCTAGATCTCTTTCTTGATCAGAATTCTTTATAGATCTCAGTGGCTCGATCATAGAAACTGCTCTAAATCCTTGTTGGCCTGGATTGTGGAGGTCATTGGTCTCTATAAAACTAGTAATCTGACTCCTGATCACTCTCAAATAATTTTATTATGTGGGATGTTAGTGCAACTGGTCTATAATTCTTTGCCAATGCTTGTGTTGTGTTGTGTTGTTTTGGTAGTGATGTGCAATGTGTTGTTTTGGTAGTGATTCGTCCAGTTCTGGTAGTAGTGCGGTTGTTGTGTAGTGTAGTACTTGTGTGCTTGTTAATGACTTGTATTCCAGTCTTGTGGGTATCTCCTTTCCCCTACGGGCCAACTGCTTTGTTCTTACCTAGCATTTTGCTTTGTTTGGGTATGAATGTTTGTGTGCCGTATATTTTGCAAAATTTGCCATATATCTCATTATTTACTCCTCTGCCTAGCAACAAGTCTGTCTAATTATACTCATTAACTGTTTTTCAAAGTTCCCCATAGTGTCCTTTATTGAAATCGAGTTCATGAACCGTTTCAATGTTCTTATTTTCTTCTAGATTATATCTTAAAGTATATTTAAATGTTATTGTTATTATTGTTATTAAATGTTATTGTGACATTGCATTGCAATTGAGCTATGTTGTTTACCATACCGCTCATTTCGTGAGTATAAGTATAGATGCCACACTTGTGACAGGTAAAACCATGCCTTTTTTGAAAAACAGCACCGTCTGTTGCACGTAAGAGCAACCCACACTATATTATGTTGCGATATTATTTCAATATTTCCGATTGTATTGATAATTTGAATTTTCATAGATTTCAATTTATTTTCATTTCGATTTAATAATTTTGTGTGACATTGCATTGAAATTGAGCTGTGTTGTTTACCATACTGTTCATTTCATGAGTATAGTTTATTTTTTTATTTTTTTCATTTCATTTTTTTAGCTGTTCTTATTTTTCAGCGATGGGAATATCAGATCATTTGATGTTCCCAATTTTCTGATGGAAGCGTCAGACCATTATAGAATGCATCGGATGAGGTAGTTTGGAATGGTGGGGAGGACGAGAGGGGGGTATGGTGGGGAAGACGAGGGGACAGAGGAGAGGGTAATGGTGGGGAGGACGAGGGGACTGGGGAGTTGGGGATGGTGGGGACAGGGGAATGCTGGGGAGGACAAAGGGACAGGTGAATGGGAGATGGTGGGGGAGGAAGAAGGACAGGGGAGGGGAAAATGGTAAGGAGGACGATGGGACAGGGAAGTGGGAATAGTGGGGATGATGTGGGGACAGGGAA
Source organism: Procambarus clarkii (assembly GCF_040958095.1). Lineage (NCBI taxonomy): Eukaryota > Metazoa > Arthropoda > Malacostraca > Decapoda > Cambaridae > Procambarus > Procambarus clarkii. The sequence continues at coordinate 34,275,054 of NC_091206.1, read as the reverse complement.
GTGGGAAGGACGAGAGGACTGTGGAATGGGGAATAGCAAAGTGAATTATAATTATATATATTAATTAATTCTTATAAATTTCCAGAAGCCTGTATCAACACCCACACTAATGCAACTGAAAGAGATGTTGAGACAAGTATTGCTGATATGTTGAAGAACGCCCCAAACAAACTCGGTGGAAACAGATACAAGGTAAAGTTTGCCAATTTGCTGTAGTCTAATTCAATTTCTTTTTAGTAATCTTCGAGAACATTTATGCTATGAATAAGATAAAATAATGTAACTGATTTTGATTTATTTACTATTTATTATTTATTTACCGTTATTAGTATAATAGATCTCGTAATAATTTTGCAAAAATAATGGCATTTACTATTTTAAAAAGCTCGGGTGCAGGGGGGGGGGTTATGTAAAAGCCTGGTTTGTGCCTCGGAGAGGCTATGGGATCCAGTAAGATCGTCCTTCCTTTCCTCCCTAGAATCTGGATGTAGCAGGTGCTCAATTGTCAAAAGTGAAAAATTGGTTTTGTCTTCCGAATGCACCATTTCTGTAAATTTGCTAATAATCTTTTAAAAATAGTAAATGCCATTATTTTTGCAAATTATTACGAGATCTATTATACTAATAACGGTTTGATAAAATACAGTAGACTGCCTACTGGTTTTACCTGTAATAAGGTTTGATACAGATGATTATGATTATGGTTTTGGCCTCCACCACCCTCTCACCTAACTTGTTCCAACCATGTCTACCACGGTTTTGTCTTCCGAATGCACCATTTCTGTAAATTTGCTAATAATCTTTTAAAAATAGTAAATGCCATTATTTTTGCAAAATTATTACGAGATCTATTATACTAATAACGGTTTGATAAAATACAGTAGACTGCCTACTGGTTTTACCTGTAATAAGGTTTGATACAGATGATTATGATTATGGTTTTGGCCTCCACCACCCTCTCACCTAACTTGTTCCAACCATGTCTACCACGGTTTTGTCTTCCGAATGCACCATTTCTGTAAATTTGCTAATAATCTTTTAAAAATAGTAAATGCCATTATTTTTGCAAAATTATTACGAGATCTATTATACTAATAACGGTTTGATAAAATACAGTAGACTGCCTACTGGTTTTACCTGTAATAAGGTTTGATACAGATGATTATGATTATGGTTTTGGCCTCCACCACCCTCTCACCTAACTTGTTCCAACCATGTCTACCACGGTTTTGTCTTCCGAATGCACCATTTCTGTAAATTTGCTAATAATCTTTTAAAAATAGTAAATGCCATTATTTTTGCAAAATTATTACGAGATCTATTATACTAATAACGGTTTGATAAAATACAGTAGACTGCCTACTGGTTTTACCTGTAATAAGGTTTGATACAGATGATTATGATTATGGTTTTGGCCTCCACCACCCTCTCACCTAACTTGTTCCAACCATGTCTACCACGGTTTTGTCTTCCGAATGCACCATTTCTGTAAATTTGCTAATAATCTTTTAAAAATAGTAAATGCCATTATTTTTGCAAAATTATTACGAGATCTATTATACTAATAACGGTTTGATAAAATACAGTAGACTGCCTACTGGTTTTACCTGTAATAAGGTTTGATACAGATGATTATGATTATGGTTTTGGCCTCCACCACCCTCTCACCTAACTTGTTCCAACCATGTCTACCATGGTTTTGTCTTCCGAATGCACCATTTCTGTAAATTTGCTAATAATCTTTTAAAAATAGTAAATGCCATTATTTTTGCAAAATTATTACGAGATCTATTATACTAATAACGGTTTGATAAAATACAGTAGACTGCCTACTGGTTTTACCTGTAATAAGGTTTGATACAGATGATTATGATTATGGTTTTGGCCTCCACCACCCTCTCACCTAACTTGTTCCAACCATGTCTACCACGGTTTTGTCTTCCGAATGCACCATTTCTGTAAATTTGCTAATAATCTTTTAAAAATAGTAAATGCCATTATTTTTGCAAAATTATTACGAGATCTATTATACTAATAACGGTTTGATAAAATACAGTAGACTGCCTACTGGTTTTACCTGTAATAAGGTTTGATACAGATGATTATGATTATGGTTTTGGCCTCCACCACCCTCTCACCTAACTTGTTCCAACCATGTCTACCACGGTTTTGTCTTCCGAATGCACCATTTCTGTAAATTTGCTAATAATCTTTTAAAAATAGTAAATGCCATTATTTTTGCAAAATTATTACGAGATCTATTATACTAATAACGGTTTGATAAAATACAGTAGACTGCCTACTGGTTTTACCTGTAATAAGGTTTGATACAGATGATTATGATTATGGTTTTGGCCTCCACCACCCTCTCACCTAACTTGTTCCAACCATGTCTACCACGGTTTTGTCTTCCGAATGCACCATTTCTGTAAATTTGCTAATAATCTTTTAAAAATAGTAAATGCCATTATTTTTGCAAAATTATTACGAGATCTATTATACTAATAACGGTTTGATAAAATACAGTAGACTGCCTACTGGTTTTACCTGTAATAAGGTTTGATACAGATGATTATGATTATGGTTTTGTCCTCCACCACCCTCTCACCTAACTTGTTCCAACCATGTCAACCACGGTTTTGTCTTCCGAATGCACCATTTCTGTAAATTTGCTAATAATCTTTTAAAAATAGTAAATGCCATTATTTTTGCAAAATTATTACGAGATCTATTATACTAATAACGGTTTGATAAAATACAGTAGACTGCCTACTGGTTTTACCTGTAATAAGGTTTGATACAGATGATTATGATTATGGTTTTGGCCTCCACCACCCACTCACCTAACTTGTTCCAACCATGTCTACCACGGTTTTGTCTTCCGAATGCACCATTTCTGTAAATTTGCTAATAATCTTTTAAAAATAGTAAATGCCATTATTTTTGCAAAATTATTACGAGATCTATTATACTAATAACGGTTTGATAAAATACAGTAGACTGCCTACTGGTTTTACCTGTAATAAGGTTTGATACAGATGATTATGATTATGGTTTTGGCCTCCACCACCCTCTCACCTAAACTTGTTCCAACCATGTCTACCATGGTTTTGTCTTCCGAATGCACCATTTCTGTAAATTTGCTAATAATCTTTTAAAAATAGTAAATGCCATTATTTTTGCAAAATTATTACGAGATCTATTATACTAATAACGGTTTGATAAAATACAGTAGACTGCCTACTGGTTTTACCTGTAATAAGGTTTGATACAGATGATTATGATTATGGTTTTGGCCTCCACCACCCTCTCACCTAACTTGTTCCAACCATGTCTACCACGGTTTTGTCTTCCGAATGCACCATTTCTGTAAATTTGCTAATAATCTTTTAAAAATAGTAAATGCCATTATTTTTGCAAAATTATTACGAGATCTATTATACTAATAACGGTTTGATAAAATACAGTAGACTGCCTACTGGTTTTACCTGTAATAAGGTTTGATACAGATGATTATGATTATGGTTTTGGCCTCCACCACCCTCTCACCTAACTTGTTCCAACCATGTCTACCACGGTTTTGTCTTCCGAATGCACCATTTCTGTAAATTTGCTAATAATCTTTTAAAAATAATAAATGCCATTATTTTTGCAAAATTATTACGAGATCTATTATACTAATAACGGTTTGATAAAATACAGTAGACTGCCTACTGGTTTTACCTGTAATAAGGTTTGATACAGATGATTATGATTATGGTTTTGGCCTCCACCACCCTCTCACCTAACTTGTTCCAACCATGTCTACCACGGTTTTGTCTTCCGAATGCACCATTTCTGTAAATTTGCTAATAATCTTTTAAAAATAGTAAATGCCATTATTTTTGCAAAATTATTACGAGATCTATTATACTAATAACGGTTTGATAAAATACAGTAGACTGCCTACTGGTTTTACCTGTAATAAGGTTTGATACAGATGATTATGATTATGGTTTTGGCCTCCACCACCCTCTCACCTAACTTGTTCCAACCATGTCTACCATGGTTTTGTCTTCCGAATGCACCATTTCTGTAAATTTGCTAATAATCTTTTAAAAATAGTAAATGCCATTATTTTTGCAAAATTATTACGAGATCTATTATACTAATAACGGTTTGATAAAATACAGTAGACTGCCTACTGGTTTTACCTGTAATAAGGTTTGATACAGATGATTATGATTATGGTTTTGGCCTCCACCACCCTCTCACCTAACTTGTTCCAACCATGTCTACCACGGTTTTGTCTTCCGAATGCACCATTTCTGTAAATTTGCTAATAATCTTTTAAAAATAGTAAATGCCATTATTTTTGCAAAATTATTACGAGATCTATTATACTAATAACGGTTTGATAAAATACAGTAGACTGCATACTGGTTTTACCTGTAATAAGGTTTGATACAGATGATTATGATTATGGTTTTGGCCTCCACCACCCTCTCACCTAACTTGTTCCAACCATGTCTACCACGGTTTTGTCTTCCGAATGCACCATTTCTGTAAATTTGCTAATAATCTTTTAAAAATAGTAAATACCATTATTTTTGCAAAATTATTACGAGATCTATTATACTAATAACGGTTTGATAAAATACAGTAGACTGCCTACTGGTTATAATGGAATAATACAGGAATAATACAGGATATAATAATATATATATATATAAATATATATACATATATTTATATATATATATATATTTATTTATATAAATATATATATGATATATATATTCTATTCTATTAGTCTATTCTATTCTATAGTTTTATATAGATTCTTGTTTTAGTTTTTTTCTATAATATGGAAAGGGTTTTTAATTAATAAATTAAATATTATATAATAAAATAATGTATTATTGAAAACAATTAGTAACAAACAATATTTCATTACAGGGTGGTGAAGCAAGAATACATGTGCATCACATAGCAGAGTCGGATATGACGAATAATGAAAATAGCGGAGAGCCTGGTGCATGGCATACCGCTGAATCTTCTCTAATGTCTATATAGAAGAATCTTTGTTTCTGTGTGTATATATGTATATATATCATTAATAAAATATATATATATATATATATATATATATATATATATATATATATATATATATATATTTATATATATATATATATATATATATATATATATATATATATATATATATATATATATATATATATATATATATATATATATTTATATATATATATATATATATATTTATATATATATATATATTTATATATATTTATATATATATATATATATATATATTTATATATATATATATATATATATATATACTATACCAGGACTATATGCGAATGGCTATCACTTCCTTTTGACGGCCGTGATGGTCAAGCGGATTAAGGCGCCCTGTAGTTACCAGTTGCGTTGCTTCTGGGAGTATGGGTTCGAGTCACTTCTGGGGTGTGAGTTTTCATTCGCATATAGTCCTGGGGACCATTCAGGCTTGTTCGCATTTGTGTTCCTCACGTGTGCCCCAAAGAATGAGGTGATTTGGTGAAATGCTATGCCCAAGATTACCATCCGAGTTGCCGTCGGGGAAGTGGCTCAAATAGCCTCGGCTATCACTTCCTTTTGACGGCCGTGATGGTCAAGCGGATTAAGGCGCCCTGTAGTTACCAGTTGCGTTGCTTCTGGGAGTATGGGTTCGAGTCACTTCTGGGGTGTGAGTTTTCATTCGCATATAGTCCTGGGGACCATTCAGGCTTGTTCGCATTTGTGTTCCTCACGTGTGCCCCAAAGAATGAGGTGATTTGGTGAAATGCTATGCCCAAGATTACCATCCGAGTTGCCGTCGGGGAAGTGGCTCAAATAGCCTCGGCTATCACTTCCTTTTGACGGCTGTGATGGTCAAGCGGATTAAGGCGCCCTGTAGTTACCAGTTGCGTTGCTTCTGGGAGTATGGGTTCGAGTCACTTCTGGGGTGTGAGTTTTCATTCGCATATAGTCCTGGGGACCATTCAGGCTTGTTCGCATTTGTGTTCCTCACGTGTGCCCCAAAGAATGAGGTGATTTGGTGAAATGCTATGCCCAAGATTACCATCCGAGTTGCCGTCGGGGAAGTGGCTCAAATAGCCTTGGCTATCACTTCCTTTTGACGGCCGTGATGGTCAAGCGGATTAAGGCGCCCTGTAGTTACCAGTTGCGTTGCTTCTGGGAGTATGGGTTCGAGTCACTTCTGGGGTGTGAGTTTTCATTCGCATATAGTCCTGGGGACCATTCAGGCTTGTTCGCATTTGTGTTCCTCACGTGTGCCCCAAAGAATGAGGTGATTTGGTGAAATGCTATGCCCAAGATTACCATCCGAGTTGCCGTCGGGGAAGTGGCTCAAATAGCCTCGGCTATCACTTCCTTTTGACGGCCGTGATGGTCAAGCGGATTAAGGCGCCCTGTAGTTACCAGTTGCGTTGCTTCTGGGAGTATGGGTTCGAGTCACTTCTGGGGTGTGAGTTTTCATTCGCATATAGTCCTTGGGACCATTCAGGCTTGTTCGCATATTTATATATATATATATATATATATATATTTATATATATATATATATATTTATATATATATATATATATTTATATATATATATATATATATATATATATATATATATATATATATATTTATATATATATATATATATTTATATATATATATATATATATATATATATATATATATATTTATATATATATATATATATATTTATATATATATATATATATATTTATATATATATATATATATTTATATATATATATATATATTTATATATATATATATATATTTATATATATATATATATATATTTATATATATGTCGTACCTAATAGCCAGAACGCACTTCTCAGCCTACTATTCAAGGCCCGATTTGCCTAATAAGCCAAGTTTTCATGAATTAATGTTTTTTCGTCTACCTAACCTACCTAACCTAACCTAACCTAGCTTTTTTTGGCTACCTAACCTAACCTTACCTATAAATATAGGTTAGGTTAGGTTAGGTAGGGTTGGTTAGGTTCGGTCATATATCTACGTTAATTTTAACTCCAATAAAATAAAATTGACCTCATACATAGAGAAAAGGGTTGCTTTATCATTTCATAAGAAAAAAATTATAGTAAATATATTAATTCAGGAAAACTTGGCTTATTAGGCAAATCGGGCCTTGAATAGTAGGCTGAAAAGTGAGTTCTGGCTACTAGGTACGACATATATATATATATGTTTATATATATATATTAGGTTAGGTTTGGTAGGGTTGGTTAGTTATCATATATCTACGTATAACTAGCTAGTTTTACCTTTATATATATATTATTTATATATATATATATTATATAAAAAGTTTGTGAGGAAGACCTCTGGTGCCAATGTGGGGACCCATAGCCTCGGAGAAGAAAATAAAAAGTATTCAGAGGAGACCTTGTGGTCACTCACTAAACACTAATATTATCTTCTACCACCCCCATTCTTTTGTATGTACACATATATTTGCTTTATTTGAACTTTGTTACAAAGAGGGAGTTACATATAGGTTACAAAGATGGTTATCATATATATATTATTTATATATATATATTATTTATATATATATTATTTATATATATATATATTATTTATATATATATATATATTATTTATATATAAATATATTATTTATATATAAATATATTATTTATATATAAATATATTATTTATATATAAATATATATATATATATATATATAATATATAATATATATACTATTACACTACATTCTTATGTATTACACTAATATATATATATATATATATATATATATATATATATATATATATATATATATATATATTATATAAATTATTTATATATATATTATATATATAATTATATAGGTCATATGTTTTTGTATTTTTGCTGATTTGTTAGTAAATAATAAAAGAAATATAAATTATTTGATTTTTTTACCCTTAAATTGGTTTTAATATTTAAATTGAAAACACTAATATAATATAAAAAAATATAAGAAAAATAATAATAAATTATAAAATAAAATATAATAAAAATAATATAATATAATATAAAATAATATAATTTAATTTCAAGAAATTTAACTTTAAACACAAAGATGTGAAAAGGGTTCAGATAAGGCTCAAACCTTTCACATGAGATTCATATTGGTGTATGAATGGATTATGAATGACTCATGTTAGGAGTGTAAGTTGCCACAACATCTCAAATTAGTGTTAGATACATATGTCTTGGTTATAAGTTTTGGAAACCTATTTAAGTCCACACACAATATCGTATCTGATACGATAAAACAAACGTTTCCAATACTTTCAAATACTTTCCAGATATGTTGTGGCAACCTAAAATTGTTTGCTGGGTTAAGCGGCGTTTGGTCACATTTATCTCAATCCTTCCTGCAGTTTTTAAAATATCCTAAACATCCCAATTTCTAGGCCTGAGCCATATTTTGGAGCCAAATTCTGGCTCTCTGCACGTATTCGCAGTTTAAAATTACGACTTTTTATACCCAACATATGCCAAGTAATGAAAGCAGCAGTGAGTCACATTTTGCACAAACTCCCCTGCAGTTTTCAAAATATCCCAAATATCCCAATATCGAGGCCTGAGCCATATTTTGAAGCCAAATTCTGGCTCTCTGCACGTATTCGCAGTTTGAAAATACGACTTTTTTATACCCAATATATGCTAAGTACAGAAAGCGGCGTTTGGTCACATTTGTCTCAATCCCCCCTGCAGTTTTCAAAATATCCCAAACATCCCAATTTCGAGGCATGAGCTATATTTTGGATCCAAACTCTGGCTCTCTGCACGTATTCACAGTTTGAAATTACGATTTTTTATACCCAACATATTCCAAGTACTGAAAGCGGCGTTTGGTCACATTTGTCCCAAACCTCCCTGCAATTTTTAAAATATCCCAAACATCCCAATTTCGAGGCCTGAGCCATATTTTGGAGCCAAATTTTGGCCCTATGCATGTATTCGCAGATTTAAATTACGACTTTTTATACCCAACATATGCCAAGTCGTGAAAGCGGCAGTGAGTCACATTTTGCACAAACTCCCTTGCAGTTTTCAAAATATCCCAAATATCCCAATTTCGAGGCCTCAGCCATATTTTGGAGCCAAATTCTTGCTCTCTGCATGTATTCGCAGTTTGAAATTACGACTTTATATACCCAACATATGCCAAGTACAGATGGCGGCAGTAAGTCACATTTTGCACAAACTCCCCTGCAGTTTTCAAAATATCTCAAATATCACAATTTTGAGGCCTGAGCGATATTTTGGAGCCGAATTCTGACTCACTGCATGTATTCAGAGTTTGAAATTACGACTTTTTTATACCCAACATATGCCAATTACTGAAAGCGGGGGGCGGTCACATTCGTCCCAAACCTCCCTGCAGTTTTCAAAATATCCCAAACATACCAATTTCGAGGCCTGAGCCAAATTTGGAGCCAAATTCTGGCTCTGTGCACGTATTCGTAGATTGAAATTACGACTTTGTATACCCAAAATATGCCAAGTCCTTAAAGCGGCAGTAAGGAAAATTTTGCAAAAACTCCCCTGCAGTTTTCAAAATATCCCAATTTCGAGGCCTGAGCCATATTTTGGAGCCAAATTCTGGCTCTCTGCACGTATTCGCAGTTTGAAATTACGACATTTTATACCCAACATATTCCAAGTACTGAAAGCGGCATTTGGTCACATTTGTCCCAAACCTCCATGCAGTTTTCAAAATATCCCAAACATCCCAATTTCGAGGCCTGAGCCATATTTTGGAGCCAAATTTTGGCTCTATGCACGTATTCGCAGATTTAAATTACGACTTTTTATACCCAACATATGCCAAGTCGTGAAAGCGGCAGTGAGTCACATATTGCACAAACTCTCTTGCAGTTTTAAAAATATCCAAAACATCCCAATTTCGAGGCCTGAGACATATTTTGGAGCCAAATTCTGGCTCTCTGCACGTATTCACAGTTTGAAATTCTATTTTTTTTTACCCAACATATGCCAAGTACAGATAGCGGCAGTGAGTCACATTTTGAACAAACTCCCTTGCAGTTTTCAAAATATCTCAAATATCCCAATTTCGAGGCCTGAACGATATTTTGGAGCCAAATTCTGACACTCTGCACGTATTCGGAGTTTGAAATTACGACTTTTTATACCCAACATATGCCAAGTACTGAAAGCGGCGTTTGGTCACATTTGTCCCAAACCCCCCTGCAGTTTCAAAATATCCCAAACATCCTAATTTCAAGGCCTGAGCCATATTTTGCAGCAAAATTCTGCCTCTCTGCACGTATTCGCAGTATGATATTACGACTTTTTATACCCAACATATGCCAAGTACTGAAAGTGGCAGTGAGTCACATTTTGCACAAACTCCTCCGCAGTTTTCAAAATATCCTAAACATCCCAATTTCGAGGCCTGAGCCATATTTTGGAGCCAAATTCTCGCTCTCTGCACGTATTCGTAGTTTGAAATTACGATTTTTCATACCCAACATATGCGAAGTACTGAAAGCGGCGTTTGGTCACATTTGTCCCAAGCCCCCATGCAGTTTTCAAAATATCCCAAACATCCCAATTTCGAGGCCGGAGCATATGCAAATTCTGGCTCTCTGCACGTATTCGCAGTTTGAAATTCCATTTTTTTTTACCCAACATACCCCAAGTACAGATATCGGCAGTGAGTCACATTTTGCACAAACTCCCTTGCAGTTTTCAAAATATCTCAAATATCCCAATTTCGAGGCCTGAACGATATTTTGGAGCCGAATTCTGACTCTCTGCACGTATTCGCAGTTTGAAATTACGACTTTATATACCCAACATATGCCAATTACTGAAAGCGGGGGGGGGGGGGGGGGTCACATTGGTCCTAAACCTCCCTGCAGTTTTCAAAATATCCCAAACATACCTATTTCGAGGCCTGAGCCATATTTTGGAGCCAAATTCAGGCTCTCTGCACGTATTCGCAGTTTGAAATTACGACTTTTTTTACCCAACATATGCCAAGTCCTGAAAGCGGCAGCGAGTCAAATTTTGCACAAACTCCCCTGCAGTTTTCGAAATATCCCAAATATCCCAATTTCGATGCCTGAGCCATATTTTGAAGCCAAATTCCTGCTCTCTGCACGTATTCGCAGTTTGAAATTACGACTTTTTTATACCCAACATATGCCAAGTACTTAAGCGGCGTTTGGTCACATTTATCTCAATCCTTCCTGCAGTTTTTAAAATATCCTAAACATCCCAATTTCTAGGCCTGAGCCATATTTTGGAGCCAAATTTTGGCTCTCTGCACGTATTCGCAGTTTAAAATTACGACTTTTTATACCCAACATATGCCAAGTAATGAAAGCAGCAGTGAGTCACATTTTGCACAAATTCCCCTGCAGTTTTCAAAATATCCCAAATATCCCAATTTCGAGGCCTGAGCCATATTTTGAAGCCAAATTCTGGCTCTCTGCACGTATTCGCAGTTTGAAAATACGACTTTTTTATACCCAATATATGCTAAGTACTGAAAGCGGCGTTTTGTCACATTTGTCCCAAACCTCCCTGCAGTTTTCAAAATATCCCAAACATCCCAATATCGTGGCCTGAGCCATATTTTGGAGCAAAATTCTGGCTCTCTGCACGTATTGGCAGTTTGAAATAAGGACTTTTTTATACCCAACATATGCCAAGTACAGAAAGCGGCGTTTGGTCACATTTGTATCAATCCCCCCTGCAGTTTTCAAAATATCCCAAATATCCCAATTTCGAGGCCAGAGCCATATTTTGGAGCCAAATTCTGGCTCCCTTCACGTATTCGCAGTTTGAAATTACGAATTTTATACCCAACATATGCCAAGTCCTTTAACCGGCAGCAAGGCACATTTTGCACAAACTCCCCTGCAGTTTTTGAAATATCCCAAATATCCCAATTTCGAGGCCTGAGCCATATTTTGAAGCCAAATTCTGGCTCTCTGCACGTCTTCGCAGTTTCAAAATACGAATTTTTTATACCCAACATATGCCAAGTCGTGAAAGCGGCAGTGAGTCACATTTTGCACAAACTCCCTTGCAGTTTTCAAAATATCCAAAACATCACAATTTCGAGGCCTGAGCCATATTTTCGAGCCAAATTCTGGCTCTCTGCACGTATTCGCAGTTTGAAATTACGAATTTATATACCCAACATATGCCAAGTACTGAAAGCGGGGGGCGGTCACATTCGTCCCAAACCTCCCTGCAGTTTTCAAAATATCCCAAACATCCCAATTTCGAGGCCTGAGTCATATTTTGGAGGAAAATTGTGGCTCTCTGCACGTATTCGCAGTTGGAAATTCCATTTTTTTTTACCCAACATATGCCAAGTACAGATAGCGGCAGTGAGTCACATTTTGCACAAACTCCCTTGCAGTTTTCAAAATATCTCAAATATCCCAATTTCGAGGCCTGAACGTTATTTTGGAGCCGAATTCTGACTCTCTGCACGTATTCGCAGTTTGAAATTACGACTTTATATACCCAACATATGCCAATTACTGAAAGCGGGGGCGGTCACATTCGTCCCAAACCTCCATGCAGTTTTCAAAATTTCCAAAACATACCAATTTCGAGGCATGAGCCATATTTTGGAGCCAAATTCTGGCTCTCTGCACGTATTCGCAGTTTGAAATTACGACTTTTTTTACCCAACATATGCCAAGTTCTGAAAGCGGCAGTGAGTCACATTTGTCCCAAACCTCCCTGCAGTTTTCAAAATATCCCAAACAACCCAATTTCGAGGCCTGAGCCATATTTTGGAGCCAAATTCTGGCTCAATGCACGTATTCGCAGATTGAAATTACGACTTTTTATACCCAACATATGCCAAGTCCTGAAAGCGGCAGCGAGTCAAATTTTGCCCAAACTCCCCTGCAGTTTTCGAAATATCCCAAATATCCCAATTTCGAGGCCAGAGCTATATTTTGGAGCCAAATTCTGGCTCTCTGCAAGTATTCACAATTTGATATTACGACTTTTAATACCCAACATATGCCAAGTACTGAAAGTGGCATTGAGTCACATTTTGCACAAACTCCCCCGCAGTTTTCAAAATATCCTAAACATCCCAATTTCGAGGCCTGAGCCATATTTTGGAGCCAAATTCTCGCTCTCTGCACGTATTCGTAGTTTGAAATTAAGATTTTTCATACCCAACATATGCGAAGTACTGAAAGCGGCGTTTGGTCACATTTGTCCCAAACCCCCCTGAAGTTTTCAAAATATCCCAAACATCCCAATTTCGAGGCCTGAGCCATATTTTGGAGTTAAATTCTGGCTCTCTGCACGTATTCGCAGTATGATATTACGACTTTTTATACCCAACATATGCCAAGTACTGAAAGTGGCAGTGAGTCCCATTTTGCACAAACTCCCCTGCAGTTTTCAAAATATCCCAAACATCCCAATTTCGAGGCCTAAGCCATATTTTGGAGCCAAATTCTGGCTCCCTTCACGTATTCGCAGTTTGAAATTACGAATTTTATACTCAACATATGCCAAGTCCTTTAAGCGGCAGCAAGGCACATTTTGCACAAACTCCCCTGCAGTTTTTGAAATATCCCAAATATCCCAATTTCGAGGCCTGAGCCATATTTTGAAGCCAAATTCTGGCTCTCTGCACGTATTCGCAGTTTCAAAATACGAATTTTTTATACCCAACATATGCCAAGTCGTGAAAGCGGCAGTGAGTCCCATTTTGCACAAACTCCCCTGCAGTTTTCAAAATATCCCAAACATCCCAATTTCGAGGCCTAAGCCATATTTTGGAGCCAAATTCTGGCTTTCTGCACGTATTCGCAGTTTGAAATGACGACTATTTTTTCCCCAACATATGCCAAGTACTGAAAACGGCAGTGAGTCACATTTTGCACAAACTCCCCTGCAGTTTTCAAAGTATCCCAAATATTCAAATTTCAAGGTTAGAGCTATATTTTAGAGCCAAATTCTGGCTCTCTGCACGTATTCGCAGTTTGAAATTACGATTTATTTATACACAACATATGCCAAGTACTGAAAGCGGCGTTTGGTCACATTTGTCCCAAACCCTCCTGCAGTTTTCAAAATATCCCAAACATCCCAATTTCGAGGCCTGAGCCATATTTTGGAGCCAAATTCTGGCTATATGCACGTATTCGCAGTTTGATATTACTACTTTTTATACCCAACATATGCCAAGTACTGAAAGCGGCAGTGAGTCACATTTTGCACAAACTCCCCTGCAGATTTCAAAATATCCTAAACATCCCAATTTCGAGGCCTGGGCCATATTTTGGAGCCAAATTCTGGCTCTGTGCACGTATTCGAAGTTTGAAATTACGACTTATTTATACACAACATATGCCAAGTACTGAAAGCGGCGTTTGGTCACATTTGTCCCAAACCCCCCTGCAGTTTTCAAAATATCCCAAACATCCCAATTTCGAGGCCTGAGCCAAATTTTGGAGCCAAATTCTGGCTCTCTGCACGTATTCGTAGTTTGAAATTACGACTTTTTATACCCAACATATGCCAAGTACTGAAAGCGGCAGTGAGTCACATTTTGCACAAACTCCCCTGCAGTTTTCAAAATATCCCAAATATCCCAATTTCGAGGCCTGAGCTATATTTTGGAGCCAAATTCTGGCTCTCTGCACGTATTCGCAGTTTGAAATTACGACTTTTTATACCCAACATATGCCAAGTCCTGATAGCGGCAGTGAGTCACATTTTGTACAAACTCCTCTGCAGTTTTTGAAATATCCCAAACATCCAAACTTCGAGGCCCGAGCCATATTTTGGTGCCAAATTCTGGCTCTCTGCACGTATTCGCATTTTGAAATTACTACTCTTTAAACCCATCATATGCCAAGTACTGAAAGCGGTGTTTGTTCACATTTGTCCCAAACCTCCCTGCAGTGCAGGCGATGAGTCACAATAACGTGGCTGAAATATGTTGACCAGACCACACACTAGAAATTGAAGGGACGATGACGACGATTCGTATTCGCAGTTAGAGAATCACAATCGACTTGAGAATGGTCCAGGACGGACCGAAACGTCGTCGTCTCTTCAATTTCTAGTGTGTGGTCTGGTCAACTCCCTGCAGTTTTCAAAATATCCCAAAAATCCCAATTTCGAGGCCTGAGTTATATTTTGGAGCCAAATTCTGGCTCTCTGCACGTTTTCGCAGTTTGAAATTACGATTTTTCATACCCAACATATGCGATGTACTAAAAGCGGCATTTAGTCACATTTGTCCCAAACCCCCATGCAGTTTTCAAAATATCCCAAACATCCCAATTTCGAGGCCTTAGCCATATTTTGGAGCCAAATTCTGGCTCTCTGCACGTATTCGCAGATTGATATTACCACTTTTTATACTCAACATATGCCAAGTACTGAAAGCGTCAGTGAGTCACATTTTGCCCAAACTCCCCTGCAGTTTTCAAAATATCCCAAACATCCCAATTTCCATGCCTGAGCCATATTTTGAAGCCAAATTCTGGCTCTCTGCACGTATTCGCAGTTTGAAATTACGACTTTTATATATCCAACATATGTGAGGAACTGAAAGCGGCGTTTGGTCACATTTGTCCCAAACCCCCCTGTAGTTTTCAAAATATTCAAAACAACCCTATTTCGAGGCCTGAGCTATATTTTGGTGCCAAATTCTGGCTCTCTGCATGTATTCGCAGCTTGAAATTACTACTTTTTATACCCATCATATGCCAAGAACTGAAAGATGCGTTTGGTCACATTTGTCACAAACCTCCCTGCAGTTTTCAAAATATCCCAAAAATTCCAATTTCGAGGCCTGAGTTATATTTTGGAGCCAAATTCTGACTCTCTGCACGTTTTCGCAGTTTGAAATTACGGTTTTTCATAACCAACATATGCGAAGTACTGAAAGCGGCATTTGGTCACATTTGTCCCAAACCCCCATGCAGTTTTCAAAATATCCCAAACATCCCAATTTCGAGGCCTTAGCCATATTTTGGAGCCAAATTCTGGCTCTCTGCACGTATTCGCAGTTTGATATTATGACTTTTTATACCCAACATATGCCAAGTATTGAAAGCGTCAGTGAGTCACATTTTGCACAAACTCCCCTGCAGTTTTCAAAATATCCCAAACATCCTAATTTCGAGGCCTGAGCCATATTTTGAAGCCAAATTCTGGCTCTCTGCACGTATTCGCTGTTTGAAATTACGACTTTTTTATATCCAACATATGTGAAGAACTGAAAGTGGCGTTTGGTCACATTTGTCCCAAACCCCCCTGTAGTTTTGAAAATATTCAAAACAACCCAATTTCGAGGCCTGAGCCATATTTTGGAGCCAAATTCTGGCTCTCTGCACGTATTCGCAGTTTGATATTACTACTTTTTATACCCAACATATGCCAAGTACTAAAAGCGGCAGTGAGTCACATTTTGCACAAACTCCCCTGCAGTTTTCAAAATATCCCAAACTTCCCAATTTCGAGGCCTTAGCCATATTTTGAAGCCAAAGTCTGGCTCTCTGCACGTATTCGCAGTTTGAAATTTCGACTTTTTTATACCCTACATATGTCAAATACTGAAAGACGCGTTTGGTCACATTTGTCCCAAATACCCCCTGCACCTTTCAAAATATCCCAAAAATCTCAATTTCGAGGCTTGAGCCATATTTTGGAGCCAAATTCAGGCTCTCTGCACGTATTCGCAGTTTGAAATTACGACTTTTTATACCCAACATATGCCAAGTACTGAAAGCGGCGTTTGGTCACATTTGTTCCAAACCTCCATCAGTTTTCAAAATATCCCAAGCATCCCAATTCCGAGGCCTGAGCCATATTTTTGTGCCAAATTCTGGCTCTCTGCATATATTCGCAGTTTGAAATCACGACTTTTTTATACCCAACATGTATCAAGTACTGTAAGCGGCGTTTGGTCACATTTCTCTCAATCCCCCCTGCAGTTTTCAAAATATCCCAAACATCCCAATCTCGGAGCCTGAGCTATATTCTGGAGCCAAATTCTGGCTCTCTGCACGTATTCGCCGTTTGAAATTACGACTTTTTATACCCAACATATGCCAAGTCCTGATAGCGGCAGTGAGTCACATTTTGTACAAACTCCTCTGCAGTTTTTGAAAAATCCCAAATATCCCAATTTCGAGGCCCGAGCCATATTTTGGTGCCAAATTCTGGCTCTCTGCACGTATTCGCAGTTTGAAATTACTACTTTTTATACCCATCATATGCCAAGTACTGAAAGCGGCGTTTGGTCACATTTGTCCCAAACCTCCCTGCAGTTTTCAAAATATCCCAAAAATCCCAATTTCGAGGCCTGAGTTATATTTTGGAGCCAAATTCTGGCTCTCTGCACGTTTTCGCAGTTTGAAATTACGATTTTTCATACCCAACATATGCGAAGTACTTAAAGCGTCATTTGGTCACATTTGTCCCAAACCCCCATGCAGTTTTCAAAATATCCCAAACATCCCAATTTCGAGGCCTTAGCCATATTTTGGAGCCAAATTCTGGCTCTCTGCACGTATTCGCAGTTTGATATTACGACTTTTTTATACCCAACACATGTGAAGAACTGAAAGCGGCGTTTGGTCACATTTGTCCCAAACCCCCCTGTAGTTTTCAAAATATTCCAAACAACCCAATTTCGAGGCCTGAGCCATATTTCGGAGCTAAATTCTGGCTCTCTGCACGTATTCGCAGTTTGATATTACTACTTTTTATACCCAACATATGCCAAGTACTGAAAGCGGCAGTGAGTCACATTTTGCACAAACTCCCCTGCAGATTTCAAAATATCCTAAACATCCCAATTTCGAGGCCTGGGCCATATTTTGGAGCCAAATTCTGGCTCTCTGCACGTATTCGAAGTTTGAAATTACGACTTTTTTATACCCAACATATGCTAAGTACTGAAAGCGGCAGTGAGTCACATTTTGCACAAACTCCCCTGCAGTTTTTAAAATATCCCAAACATCCTAATTTCGAGGCCTGAGCCATATTTTGAAGCCAAATTCTGGCTCTCTGCACGTATTCGCTGTTTGAAATTACGACTTTTTTATATCCAACATATGTGAAGAACTGAAAGCGGCGTTTGGTCACATTTGTCCCAAACCCCCCTGTAGTTTTGAAAATATTCAAAACAACCCAATTTCGAGGCCTGAGCCATATTTTGGAGCCAAATTCTGGCTCTCTGCACGTATTCGCAGTTTGATATTACTACTTTTTATACCCAACATATGCCAAGTACTGAAAGCGGCAGTGAGTCACATTTTGCACAAACTCCCCTGCAGTTTTCAAAATATCCCAAACATCCCAATTTCGAGGCCTTAGCCATATTTTGAAGCCAAAGTCTGGCTCTCTGCACGTATTCGCAGTTTGAAATTTCGACTTTTTTATACCCTACATATGTCAAATACTGAAAGATGCGTTTGGTCACATTTGTCCCAAATACCCCCTGCACCTTTCAAAATATCCCAAAAATCTCAATTTCGAGGCATGAGCCATATTTTGGAGCCAAATTCAGGCTCTCTGCACGTATTCGCAGTTTGAAATTACGACTTTTTATACCCAACATATGCCAAGTACTGAAAGCGGCGTTTGGTCACATTTGTTCCAAACCTCCATCAGTTTTCAAAATATCCCAAGCATCCCAATTCCGAGGCCTGAGCCATATTTTTGTGCCAAATTCTGGCTCTCTGCACATATTCGCAGTTTGAAATTACGACTTTTTTATACCCAACATGTATCAAGTACTGTAAGCGGCGTTTGGTCACATTTCTCTCAATCCCCCCTGCAGTTTTCAAAATATCCCAAACATCCCAATTTCGGAGCCTGAGCTATATTCTGGAGCCAAATTCTGGCTCTCTGCACGTATTCGCAGTTTGAAATTACGACTTTTTATACCCAACATATGCCAAGTCCTGATAGCGGCAGTGAGTCACATTTTGTACAAACTCCTCTGCAGTTTTTGAAATATCCCAAATAACCCAATTTCGAGGCCCGAGCCATATTTTGGTGCCAAATTCTGGCTCTCTGCACGTATTCGCAGTTTGAAATTACTACTTTTTATACCCATCATATGCCAAGTACTGAAAGCGGCGTTTGGTCACATTTGTCCCAAACCTCCCTGCAGTTTTCAAAATATCCCAAAAATCCCAATTTCGAGGCCTGAGTTATATTTTGGAGCCAAATTCTGGCTCTCTGCACGTTTTCGCAGTTTGAAATTACGATTTTTCATACCCAACATATGCGAAGTACTTAAAGCGTCATTTGGTCACATTTGTCCCAAACCCCCATGCAGTTTTCAAAATATCCCAAACATCCCAATTTCGAGGCCTTAGCCATATTTTGGAGCCAAATTCTGGCTCTCTGCACGTATTCGCAGTTTGATATTACGACTTTTTTATACCCAACACATGTGAAGAACTGAAAGCGGCGTTTGGTCACATTTGTCCCAAACCCCCCTGTAGTTTTCAAAATATTCCAAACAACCCAATTTCGAGGCCTGAGCCATATTTTGGAGCTAAATTCTGGCTCTCTGCACGTATTCGCAGTTTGATATTACTACTTTTTATACCCAACATATGCCAAGTACTGAAAGCGGCAGTGAGTCACATTTTGCACAGACTCCCCTGCAGATTTCAAAATATCCTAAACATACCAATTTCGAGGCCTGGGCCATATTTTGGAGCCAAATTCTGGCTCTCTGCACGTATTCGAAGTTTGAAATTACGATTTTTTATACCCAACATATGCTAAGTACTGAAAGCGGCAGTGAGTCACATTTTGCACAAACTCCCCTGCAGTTTTCAAAATATCCCAAATATCCCAATTTCGAGGCCTGAGCTATATTTTGGAGCCAAATTCTGGCTCTCTGCACGTATTCGCAGTTTGAAATTACGACTTTTTATACCCAACATATGCCAAGTCCTGATAGCGGCAGTGAGTCACATTTTGTACAAACTCCTCTGCAGTTTTTGAAATATCCCAAACATCCAAACTTCGAGGCCCGAGCCATATTTTGGTGCCAAATTCTGGCTCTCTGCACGTATTCGCATTTTGAAATTACTACTCTTTAAACCCATCATATGCCAAGTACTGAAAGCGGTGTTTGGTCACATTTGTCCCAAACCTCCCTGCAGTGCAGGCGTTGAGTCACAATAACGTGGCTGAAATATGTTGACCAGACCACACACTAGAAATTGAAGGGACGATGACGACGATTCGTATTCGCAGTTAGAGAATCACAATCGACTTGAGAATGGTCCAGGACGGACCGAAACGTCGTCGTCTCTTCAATTTCTAGTGTGTGGTCTGGTCAACTCCCTGCAGTTTTCAAAATATCCCAAAAATCCCAATTTCGAGGCCTGAGTTATATTTTGGAGCCAAATTCTGGCTCTCTGCACGTTTTCGCAGTTTGAAATTACGATTTTTCATACCCAACATATGCGATGTACTAAAAGCGGCATTTAGTCACATTTGTCCCAAACCCCCATGCAGTTTTCAAAATATCCCAAACATCCCAATTTCGAGGCCTTAGCCATATTTTGGAGCCAAATTCTGGCTCTCTGCACGTATTCGCAGATTGATATTACCACTTTTTATACTCAACATATGCCAAGTACTGAAAGCGTCAGTGAGTCACATTTTGCCCAAACTCCCCTGCAGTTTTCAAAATATCCCAAACATCCCAATTTCCATGCCTGAGCCATATTTTGAAGCCAAATTCTGGCTCTCTGCACGTATTCGCAGTTTGAAATTACGACTTTTATATATCCAACATATGTGAGGAACTGAAAGCGGCGTTTGGTCACATTTGTCCCAAACCCCCCTGTAGTTTTCAAAATATTCAAAACAACCCTATTTCGAGGCCTGAGCCACATTTTGGAGCCAAATTCTGGCTCTCTGCACGTATTCGCAGTTTGATATTACTACTTTTTATACACAACATATGCCAAGTACTGAAAGCGGCAGTGAGTCACATTTTGCACAAACTCCCCTGCAGTTTTCAAAATATCCCAAATATCGCAATTTCGAGGCCTGAGCTATATTTTGGAGGCAAATTCTGGCTCTCTGCACATATTCGCAGTTTGAAATTCCGACTTTTTATACCCAACATATGCCAAGTCCTGATAGCGGTAGTGAGTCACATTTTGTACAAACTCCTCTGCAGTTTTTGAAATATCACAAACATACCAATTTCGAGGCCCGAGCCATATTTTGGTGCCAAATTCTGGCTCTCTGCACGTATTCGCTGTTTGAAATTACTACTTTTTATACCCATCATATGCCAAGAACTGAAAGAGGCGTTTGGTCACATTTGTCACAAACCTCCCTGCAGTTTTCAAAATATCCCAAAAATCCCAATTTCGAGGCCTGAGTTATATTTTGGAGCAAAATTCTGACTCTCTGCACGTTTTCACAGTTTGAAATTACGATTTTTCATAACCAACATACGCGAAGTACTGAAAGTGGCATTTGGTCACATTTGTCCCAAACCCCCATGCAGTTTTCAAAATATCCCAAACATCCCAATTTCGAGGCCTTAGCCATATTTTGGAGCCAAATTCTGGCTCTGTGCACGTATTCGCAGTTTGAAATTACGACTTTTTATACCCAACATATGCCAAGTCCTGATAGCGGCAGTGAGTCACATTTTGTACAAACTCCTCTGCAGTTTTTGAAATATCCCAAACATCCAAATTTCGAGGCCCGAGCCATATTTTGGTGCCAAATTCTGGCTCTCTGCACGTATTCGCATTTTGAAATTACTACTTTTTATACCCATCATATGCCAAGTACTGAAAGCGGCGTTTGGTCACATTTGTCCCAAACCTCCCTGCAGTGCAGGCGATGAGTCACAATAACGTGGCTGAAGTATGTTGACCAGACCACACACTAGAAATTGAAGGGACGACGACGACGATTCGTATTCGCAGTTAGAGAATCACAATCGACTTGAGAATGGTCCAGGACGGACCGAAACGTCGTCGTCTCTTCAATTTCTAGTGTGTGGTCTGGTCAACTCCTGCAGTTTTCAAAATATCCCAAAAATCCCAATTTCGAGGCCTGAGTTATATTTTGGAGCCAAATTCTGGCTCTCTGCACGTTTTCGCAGTTTGAAATTACGATTTTTCATACCCAACATATGCGATGTACTAAAAGCGGCATTTGGTCACATTTGTCCCAAACCCCCATGCAGTTTTCAAAATATCCCAAACATCCCAAATTCGAGGCCTTAGCCATATTTTGGAGCCAAATTCTGGCTCTCTGCACGTATTCGCAGATTGATATTACGACTTTTTATACCCAACATATGCCAAGTAATGAAACCGTCAGTGAGTCACATTTTGCACAAACTCCCCTGCAGTTTTCAAAATATCCCAAACATCCTAATTTCCATGCCTGAGCCATATTTTGAAGCCAAATTTTGGCTCTCTGCACGTATTCGCAGTTTGAAATTACGACTTTTTTATATCCAACATATGTGAAGAACTGAAAGCGGCGTTTGGTCACATTTGTCCCAAACCCCCCTGTAGTTTTCAAAATATTGAAAACAACCCAATTTCGAGGCCTGAGCCATATTTTGGAGCCAAATTCTGGCTCTCTGCACGTATTCGCAGTTTGATATTACTACTTTTTATACCCAACATATGCCAAGTACTGAAAGCGGCAGTGAGTCACATTTTGCACAAACTCCCCTGCAGTTTTCAAAATATCCCAAATATCGCAATTTCGAGGCCTGAGCTATATTTTGGAGGCAAATTCTGGCTCTCTGCACATATTCGCAGTTTGAAATTACGACTTTTTATACCCAACATATGCCAAGTCCTGATAGCGGTAGTGAGTCACATTTTGTACAAACTCCTCTGCAGTTTTTGAAATATCACAAACATACCAATTTCGAGGCCCGAGCCATATTTTGGTGCCAAATTCTGGCTCTCTGCACGTATTCGCTGTTTGAAATTACTACTTTTTATACCCATCATATGCCAAGAACTGAAAGAGGCGTTTGGTCACATTTGTCACAAACCTCCCTGCAGTTTTCAAAATATCCCAAAAATCCCAATTTCGAGGCCTGAGTTATATTTTGGAGCAAAATTCTGACTCTCTGCACGTTTTCACAGTTTGAAATTACGATTTTTCATAACCAACATACGCGAAGTACTGAAAGTGGCATTTGGTCACATTTGTCCCAAACCCCCATGCAGTTTTCAAAATATCCCAAACATCCCAATTTCGAGGCCTTAGCCATATTTTGGAGCCAAATTCTGGCTCTGTGCACGTATTCGCAGTTTGAAATTACGACTTTTTATACCCAACATATGCCAAGTCCTGATAGCGGTAGTGAGTCACATTTTGTACAAACTCCTCTGCAGTTTTTGAAATATCACAAACATACCAATTTCGAGGCCCGAGCCATATTTTGGTGCCAAATTCTGGCTCTCTGCACGTATTCGCTGTTTGAAATTACTACTTTTTATACCCATCATATGCCAAGTACTGAAAGCGGCGTTTGGTCACATTTGTCCCAAACCTCCCTGCAGTGCAGGCGATGAGTCACAATAACGTGGCTGAAGTATGTTGACCAGACCACACACTAGAAATTGAAGGGACGACGACGACGATTCGTATTCGCAGTTAGAGAATCACAATCGACTTGAGAATGGTCCAGGACGGACCGAAACGTCGTCGTCTCTTCAATTTCTAGTGTGTGGTCTGGTCAACTCCTGCAGTTTTCAAAATATCCCAAAAATCCCAATTTCGAGGCCTGAGTTATATTTTGGAGCCAAATTCTGGCTCTCTGCACGTTTTCGCAGTTTGAAATTACGATTTTTCATACCCAACATATGCGATGTACTAAAAGCGGCATTTGGTCACATTTGTCCCAAACCCCCATGCAGTTTTCAAAATATCCCAAACATCCCAAATTCGAGGCCTTAGCCATATTTTGGAGCCAAATTCTGGCTCTCTGCACGTATTCGCAGATTGATATTACGACTTTTTATACCCAACATATGCCAAGTAATGAAAGCGTCAGTGAGTCACATTTTGCACAAACTCCCCTGCAGTTTTCAAAATATCCCAAACATCCTAATTTCCATGCCTGAGCCATATTTTGAAGCCAAATTTTGGCTCTCTGCACGTATTCGCAGTTTGAAATTACGACTTTTTTATATCCAACATATGTGAAGAACTGAAAGCGGCGTTTGGTCACATTTGTCCCAAACCCCCCTGTAGTTTTCAAAATATTGAAAACAACCCAATTTCGAGGCCTGAGCCATATTTTGGAGCCAAATTCTGGCTCTCTGCACGTATTCGCAGTTTGATATTACTACTTTTTATACCCAACATATGCCAAGTACTGAAAGCGGCAGTGAGTCACATTTTGCACAAACTCCCCTGCAGTTTTCAAAATATCCCAAACATCCCAATTTCGAGGCCTTAGCCATATTTTGGAGCCAAAGTCTGGCTCACTGCGCGTATTCGCAGTTAGAAATTACGACTTTTTTATACCCAACATATGCGAAGAACTGAAAGCGGCGTTTGGTCACATTTGTCCCAAACCCCCCTGCAGCTTTTAAAATATCCAAAACATCCATATTTCGAAGCCTGAACCATATTTTGGAGACAAATTCTGCCTCTATGCACGTATTCGCAGTTTAAAATTATGACTTTTTATACCCTACATATGTCAAGTACTGAAAGACGCGTTTGGTCACATTTGTCCCAAATACCCCCTGCACCTTTCAAAATATCCCAAAAATCTCAATTTCGAGGCCTGAGCCATATTTTGGAGCCAAATTCAGGCTCTCGGCACGTATTCGCAGTTTGAAATTACGACTTTTTTATACCCTACATATGTCAAGTACTGAAAGACGGGTTTGGTCACATTTGTCCCAAATACCCCCTGCACCTTTCAAAATATCCCAAAAATCTCAATTTCGAGGCCTGAGCCATATTTTGGAGCCAAATTCAGGCTCTCTGCACGTATTCGCAGTTTGAAATTACGACTTTTTATACCCAACATATGCCAAGTACTGAAAGCGGCGTTTGGTCACATTTGTCCCAAACCTCCATCAGTTTTCAAAATATCCCAAACATCCCAATTTCGAGGCCTGAGCCATATTTTTGTGCCAAATTCTGGCTTTCTGCACGTATTCGCAGTTTGAAATTACGACTTTTTTATACCCAACATGTATCAAGTACTGTAAGCGGCGTTTGGTCACATTTGTCTCAATCCCCCCTGCAGTTTTCAAAATATCCCAAACATCCCAATTTCGGGGCCTGAGCTATATTCTGGAGCCAAATTCTGGCTCTCTGCATGTATTCACAGTTTGAAATTGCGACTTTTTATACCCAACATGTGCCAAGTAATGAAAGCGGCATTTGGTCACATTTGTCCCAAACCCCTCTGCAGTTTTCAAAATATCCCAAATATCCCAATTTCGAGGCCTGAGCCATATTTTGGAGCCAAATTCTGGCTCTCTGCACGTATTCGCAGTTTGAAATTACGAATTTTTATACCCAACATATGCCAAGTACTGAAAGCGGCAGTGAGTCACATTTTGCACAAACTCCCCTGCAGTTTTCAAAATATACCAAATATCCTAATTTCGAGGCCTGAGCTATATTTTGGAGCCAAATTCTGGCTCTCTGCACGTATTCGCATTTTGAAATTACTACTTTTTATACCCATCATATGCCAAGTACTGAAAGCGGCGTTTGGTCACATTTGTCCCAAACCTCCCTGCAGTGCAGGCGATGAGTCACAATAACGTGGCTGAAGTATGTTGACCAGACCACACACTAGAAATTGAAGGGACGACGACGATTCGTATTCGCAGTTAGAGAATCACAATCGACTTGAGAATGGTCCAGGACGGACCGAAACGTCGTCGTCTCTTCAATTTCTAGTGTGTGGTCTGGTCAACTCCTGCAGTTTTCAAAATATCCCAAAAATCCCAATTTCGAGGCCTGAGTTATATTTTGGAGCCAAATTCTTGCTCTCTGCACGTTTTCGCAGTTTGAAATTACGATTTTTCATACCCAACATATGCGATGTACTAAAAGCGGCATTTGGTCACATTTGTCCCAAACCCCCATGCAGTTTTCAAAATATCCCAAACATCCCAATTTCGAGGCCTTAGCCATATTTTGGAGCCAAATTCTGGCTCTCTGCACGTATTCGCAGTTTGAAATTACGAATTTTTATACCCAACATATGCCAAGTACTGAAAGCGGCAGTGAGTCACATTTTGCACAAACTCCCCTGCAGTTTTCAAAATATACCAAATATCCTAATTTCGAGGCCTGAGCTATATTTTGGAGCCAAATTCTGGCTCTCTGCACGTATTCGCAGTTTGAAATTATGACTTTTTATACCCAACATATGCCAAGTCCTGATAGCGGCAGTGAGTCACATTTTGCACAAACTCCTCTGCAGTTTTTGAAATATCCCAAATATCCCAATTTCGAGGCCTGAGCCATATTTTGGAGCCAAATTCTAGCTCTCTGCACGTATTCACAGTTTGAAATTACTACTTTTTATACCCATCATATGCCAAGTACGGAAAGCGGCGTTTGGTCACATTTGTCCCAAACCTCCCTGCAGTTTTCAAAATATCCCAAATATCCCAATTTCGAGGCCTGAGTTATATTTTGGAGCCAAATTCTGGCTCTCTGCACGTTTTCGCAGTTTGAAATTACGATTTTTCATACCCAACATATGCAAAGTACTGAAAGGGGCATTTGGTCACATTTGTCCCAAACCCCCATGCAGTTTTCAAAATATCCCAAACATCCCAATTTCGAGGCCTTAGCCATATTTTGGAGCCAAATTCTGGCTCTCTGCACGTATTCGCAGTTTGTTATTACGACTTTTTATACTCAACATATGCCAAGTACTGAAAGCGTCAGTGAGTCACATTTTGCACAAACACCCCTGCAGTTTTCAAAATATCCCAAACATCCTAATTTCGAGGCCTGTGCCATATTTTGAAGCCAAATTCTGGCTCTCTGCACGTATTCGCAGTTTGAAATTACGAATTTTTTATACCCAACATATGTGAAGAACTGAAAGCGGCGTTTGGTCACATTTGTCCCAAACCCCCTTGTAGTTTTCAAGATAATCCAAACAACCCAATATCGAGGCCTGAGCTATATTTTGGAGCCAAATTCTGGCTCTCTGCACGTATTCGCAGTTTGAAATTACGACTTTTTATACCCAACATATGCCAAGTCCTGATAGCGGTAGTGAGTCACATTTTGTACAAACTCCTCTGCAGTTTTTGAAATATACCAAACATACCAATTTCGAGGCCCGAGCCATATTTTGGTGCCAAATTCTGGCTCTCTGCACGTATTCGCTGTTTGAAATTACTACTTTTTATACCCATCATATGCCAAGAACTGAAAGGAGCGTTTGGTCACATTTGTCACAAACCTCCCTGCAGTTTTCAAAATATCCCAAAAATCCCAATTTCGAGGCCTGAGTTATATTTTGGAGCAAAATTCTGACTCTCTGCACGTTTTCACAGTTTGAAATTACGATTTTTCATAACCAACATATGCGAAGTACTGAAAGCGGCATTTGGTCACATTTGTCCCACACCCCCATGCAGTTTTCAAAATATCCCAAGCATCCCAATTTCGAGGCCTTAGCCATATTTTGGAGCCAAATTCTGGCTCTGTGCACGTATTCGCAGTTTGAAATTACGACTTTTTATACCCAACATATGCCAAGTCCTGATAGCGGCAGTGAGTCACATTTTGTACAAACTCCTCTGCAGATTTTGAAATATCCCAAACATCCAAACTTCGAGGCCCGAGCCATATTTTGGTGCCAAATTCTGGCTCTCTGCACGTATTCGCATTTTGAAATTACTACTTTTTATACCCATCATATGCCAAGTACTGAAAGCGGCGTTTGGTCACATTTGTCCCAAACCTCCCTGCAGTGCAGGCGATGAGTCACAATAACGTGGCTGAAGTATGTTGACCAGACCACACACTAGAAATTGAAGGGACGACGACGATTCGTATTCGCAGTTAGAGAATCACAATCGACTTGAGAATGGTCCAGGACGGACCGAAACGTCGTCGTCTCTTCAATTTCTAGTGTGTGGTCTGGTCAACTCCTGCAGTTTTCAAAATATCCCAAAAATCCCAATTTCGAGGCCTGAGTTATATTTTGGAGCCAAATTCTGGCTCTCTGCACGTTTTCGCAGTTTGAAATTACGATTTTTCATACCCAACATATGCGATGTACTAAAAGCGGCATTTGGTCACATTTGTCCCAAACCCCCATGCAGTTTTCAAAATATCCCAAACATCCCAATTTCGAGGCCTTAGCCATATTTTGGAGCCAAATTCTGGCTCTCTGCACGTAATCGCAGTTTGAAATTACGAATTTTTATACCCAACATATGCCAAGTACTGAAAGCGGCAGTGAGTCACATTTTGCACAAACTCCCCTGCAGTTTTCAAAATATACCAAATATCCTAATTTCGAGGCCTGAGCTATATTTTGGAGCCAAATTCTGGCTCTCTGCACGTATTCGCAGTTTGAAATTATGACTTTTTATACCCAACATATGCCAAGTCCTGATAGCGGCAGTGAGTCACATTTTGCACAAACTCCTCTGCAGTTTTTGAAATATCCCAAATATCCCAATTTCGAGGCCTGAGCCATATTTTGGAGCCAAATTCTAGCTCTCTGCACGTATTCACAGTTTGAAATTACTACTTTTTATACCCATCATATGCCAAGTACGGAAAGCGGCGTTTGGTCACATTTGTCCCAAACCTCCCTGCAGTTTTCAAAATATCCCAAATATCCCAATTTCGAGGCCTGAGTTATATTTTGGAGCCAAATTCTGGCTCTCTGCACGTTTTCGCAGTTTGAAATTACGATTTTTCATACCCAACATATGCAAAGTACTGAAAGGGGCATTTGGTCACATTTGTCCCAAACCCCCATGCAGTTTTCAAAATATCCCAAACATCCCAATTTCGAGGCCTTAGCCATATTTTGGAGCCAAATTCTGGCTCTCTGCACGTATTCGCAGTTGTTATTACGACTTTTTATACTCAACATATGCCAAGTACTGAAAGCGTCAGTGAGTCACATTTTGCACAAACACCCCTGCAGTTTTCAAAATATCCCAAACATCCTAATTTCGAGGCCTGTGCCATATTTTGAAGCCAAATTCTGGCTCTCTGCACGTATTCGCAGTTTGAAATTACGAATTTTTTATACCCAACATATGTGAAGAACTGAAAGCGGCGTTTGGTCACATTTGTCCCAAACCCCCTTGTAGTTTTCAAAATAATCCAAACAACCCAATATCGAGGCCTGAGCTATATTTTGGAGCCAAATTCTGGCTCTCTGCACGTATTCGCAGTTTGAAATTACGACTTTTTATACCCAACATATGCCAAGTCCTGATAGCGGTAGTGAGTCACATTTTGTACAAACTCCTCTGCAGTTTTTGAAATATCCCAAACATACCAATTTCGAGGCCCGAGCCATATTTTGGTGCCAAATTCTGGCTCTCTGCACGTATTCGCTGTTTGAAATTACTACTTTTTATACCCATCATATGCCAAGAACTGAAAGAGGCGTTTGGTCACATTTGTCACAAACCTCCCTGCAGTTTTCAAAATATCCCAAAAATCCCAATTTCGAGGCCTGAGTTATATTTTGGAGCAAAATTCTGACTCTCTGCACGTTTTCACAGTTTGAAATTACGATTTTTCATAACCAACATATGCGAAGTACTGAAAGCGGCATTTGGTCACATTTGTCCCAAACCCCCATGCAGTTTTCAAAATATCCCAAGCATCCCAATTTCGAGGCCTTAGCCATATTTTGGAGCCAAATTCTGGCTCTGTGCACGTATTCGCAGTTTGAAATTACGACTTTTTATACCCAACATATGCCAAGTCCTGATAGCGGCAGTGAGTCACATTTTGTACAAACTCCTCTGCAGTTTTTGAAATATCCCAAACATCCAAATTTCGAGGCCCGAGCCATATTTTGGTGCCAAATTCTGGCTCTCTGCACGTATTCGCATTTTGAAATTACTACTTTTTATACCCATCATATGCCAAGTACTGAAAGCGGCGTTTGGTCACATTTGTCCCAAACCTCCCTGCAGTGCAGGCGATGAGTCACAATAACGTGGCTGAAGTATGTTGACCAGACCACACACTAGAAATTGAAGGGACGACGACGACGATTCGTATTCGCAGTTAGAGAATCACAATCGACTTGAGAATGGTCCAGGACGGACCGAAACGTCGTCGTCTCTTCAATTTCTAGTGTGTGGTCTGGTCAACTCCTGCAGTTTTCAAAATATCCCAAAAATCCCAATTTCGAGGCCTGAGTTATATTTTGGAGCCAAATTCTGGCTCTCTGCACGTTTTCGCAGTATGAAATTACGATTTTTCATACCCAACATATGCACTGTACTAAAAGCGGCATTTGGTGACATTTGTCCCAAACCCCCATGCAGTTTTCAAAATATCCCAAACATCCCAATTTCGAGGCCTTAGCCATATTTTGGAGCCAAATTCTGGCTCTCTGCACGTTTTCGCAGTTTGAAATTACGATTTTTCATACCCAACATATGCAATGTACTAAAAGCGGCATTTGGTGACATTTGTCCCAAACCCCCATGCAGTTTTCAAAATATCCCAAACATCCCAATTTCGAGGCCTTAGCCATATTTTGGAGCCAAATTCTGGCTCTCTGCACGTATTCGCAGATTGATATTACGACTTTTTATACCCAACATATGCCAAGTAATGAAAGCGTCAGTGAGTCACATTTTGCACAAACTCCCCTGCAGTTTTCAAAATATCCCAAACATCCTAATTTCCATGCCTGAGCCATATTTTGAAGCCAAATTCTGGCTCTCTGCACGTATTCGCAGTTTGAAATTACGAATTTTTATATCCAACATATGTGAAGAACTGAAAGCGGTGTTTGGTCACATTTGTCCCAAACCCCCCTGTAGTTTTCAAAATATTGAAAACAACCCAATTTCGAGGCCTGAGCCATATTTTGGAGCCAAATTCTGGCTCTCTGCACGTATTCGCAGTTTGATATTACTACTTTTTATACCCAACATATGCCAAGTACTGAAAGCGGCAGTGAGTCACATTTTGCACAAACTCCCCTGCAGTTTTCAAAATATCCCAAACATCCCAATTTCGAGGCCTTAGCCATATTTTGGAGCCAAAGTCTGGCTCACTGCACGTATTCGCAGTTAGAAATTACGACTTTTTTATACCCAACATATGCGAAGAACTGTAAGCGGCGTTTGGTCACATTTGTCCCAAACCCCCCTGCAGCTTTCAAAATATCCAAAACATCCCAATTTCGAAGCCTGAACCATATTTTGGAGACAAATTCTGCCTCTATGCACGTATTCGCAGTTTAAAATTATGACTTTTTATACCCTACATATGTCAAGTACTGAAAGACGCGTTTGGTCACATTTGTCCCAAATACCCCCTGCACCTTTCAAAATATCCCAAAAATCTTAATTTCGAGGCCTGAGCCATATTTTGGAGCCAAATTCAGGCTCTCGGCACGTATTCGCAGTTTGAAATTACGACTTTTTTATACCCTACATATGTCAAGTACTGAAAGACGGGTTTGGTCACATTTGTCCCAAATACCCCCTGCACCTTTCAAAATATCCCAAAAATCTCAATTTCGAGGCCTGAGCCATATTTTGGAGCCAAATTCAGGCTCTCTGCACGTATTCGCAGTTTGAAATTACGACTTTTTATACCCAACATATGCCAAGTACTGAAAGTGGCGTTTGGTCACATTTGTCCCAAACCTCCATCAGTTTTCAAAATATCCCAAACATCCCAATTTCGAGGCCTGAGCCAATTTTTTGTGCCAAATTATGGCTTTCTGCACGTATTCGCAGTTTGAAATTACGACTTTTTTATACCCAACATGTATCAAGTACTGTAAGCGGCGTTTGGTCACATTTGTCTCAATCCCCCCTGCAGTTTTCAAAATATCCCAAACATCCCAATTTCGGGGCCTGAGCTATATTCTGGAGCCAAATTCTGGCTCTCTGCATGTATTCACAGTTTGAAATTGCGACTTTTTATACCCAACATGTGCCAAGTAATGAAAGCGGCATTTGGTCACATTTGTCCCAAACCCCTCTGCAGTTTTCAAAATATCCCAAATATCCCAATTTCGAGGCCTGAGCCATATTTTGGAGCCAAATTCTGGCTCTCTGCACGTATTCGCAGTTTGAAATTACGAATTTTTATACCCAACATATGCCAAGTACTGAAAGCGGCAGTGAGTCACATTTTGCACAAACTCCCCTGCAGTTTTCAAAATATACCAAATATCCTAATTTCGAGGCCTGAGCTATATTTTGGAGCCAAATTCTGGCTCTCTGCACGTATTCGCAGTTTGAAATTATGACTTTTTATACCCAACATATGCCAAGTCCTGATAGCGGCAGTGAGTCACATTTTGCACAAACTCCTCTGCAGTTTTTGAAATATCCCAAATATCCCAATTTCGAGGCCTGAGCCATATTTTGGAGCCAAATTCTAGCTCTCTGCACGTATTCACAGTTTGAAATTACTACTTTTTATACCCATCATATGCCAAGTACGGAAAGCGGCGTTTGGTCACATTTGTCCCAAACCTCCCTGCAGTTTTCAAAATATCCCAAATATCCCAATTTCGAGGCCTGAGTTATATTTTGGAGCCAAATTCTGGCTCTCTGCACGTTTTCGCAGTTTGAAATTACGATTTTTCATACCCAACATATGCAAAGTACTGAAAGGGGCATTTGGTCACATTTGCCCCAAACCCCCATGCAGTTTTCAAAATATCCCAAACATCCCAATTTCGAGGCCTTAGCCATATTTTGGAGCCAAATTCTGGCTCTCTGCACGTATTCGCAGTTTGTTATTACGACTTTTTATACTCAACATATGCCAAGTACTGAAAGCGTCAGTGAGTCACATTTTGCACAAACACCCCTGCAGTTTTCAAAATATCCCAAACATCCTAATTTCGAGGCCTGTGCCATATTTTGAAGCCAAATTCTGGCTCTCTGCACGTATTCGCAGTTTGAAATTACGAATTTTTTATACCCAACATATGTGAAGAACTGAAAGCGGCGTTTGGTCACATTTGTCCCAAACCCCCTTGTAGTTTTCAAAATAATCCAAACAACCCAATATCGAGGCCTGAGCTATATTTTGGAGCCAAATTCTGGCTCTCTGCACGTATTCGCAGTTTGAAATTACGACTTTTTATACCCAACATATGCCAAGTCCTGATAACGGCAGTGAGTCACATTTTGTACAAACTCCTCTGCAGTTTTTGAAATATCCCAAACATCCAAATTTCGAGGCCCGAGCCATATTTTGGTGCCAAATTCTGGCTCTCTGCACGTATTCGCATTTTGAAATTACTACTTTTTATACCCATCATATGCCAAGTACTGAAAGCGGCGTTTGGTCACATTTGTCCCAAACCTCCCTGCAGTGCAGGCGATGAGTCACAATAACGTGGCTGAAGTATGTTGACCAGACCACACACTAGAAATTGAAGGGACGACGACGACGATTCGTATTCGCAGTTAGAGAATCACAATCGACTTGAGAATGGTCCAGGACGGACCGAAACGTCGTCGTCTCTTCAATTTCTAGTGTGTGGTCTGGTCAACTCCTGCAGTTTTCAAAATATCCCAAAAATCCCAATTTCGAGGCCTGAGTTATATTTTGGAGCCAAATTCTGGCTCTCTGCACGTTTTCGCAGTTTGAAATTACGATTTTTCATACCCAACATATGCGATGTACTAAAAGCGGCATTTGGTCACATTTGTCCCAAACCCCCATGCAGTTTTCAAAATATCCCAAACATCCCAATTTCGAGGCCTTAGCCATATTTTGGAGCCAAATTCTGGCTCTCTGCACGTATTCGCAGATTGATATTACGACTTTTTATACCCAACATATGCCAAGTAATGAAAGCGTCAGTGAGTCACATTTTGCACAAACTCCCCTGCAGTTTTCAAAATATCCCAAACATCCTAATTTCCATGCCTGAACCATATTTTGAAGCCAAATTCTGGCTCTCTGCACGTATTCGCAGTTTGAAATTACGACTTTTTTATATCCAACATATGTGAAGAACTGAAAGCGGTGTTTGGTCACATTTGTCCCAAACCCCCCTGTAGTTTTCAAAATATTGAAAACAACCCAAGTTCGAGGCCTGAGCCATATTTTGGAGCCAAATTCTGGCTCTCTGCACGAATTCGCAGTTTGATATTTCTACTTTTTATACCCAACATATGCCAAGTACTGAAAGCGGCAGTGAGTCACATTTTGCACAAACTCCCCTGCAGTTTTCAAAATATCCCAAACATCCCAATTTCGAGGCCTTAGCCATATTTTGGAGCCAAAGTCTGGCTCACTGCACGTATTCGCAGTTAGAAATAACGACTTTTTTATACCCAACATATGCGAAGAACTGAAAGCGGCGTTTGGTCACATTTGTCCCAAACCCCCCTGCAGCTTTCAAAATATCCAAAACATCCCAATTTCGAAGCCTGAACCATATTTTGGAGACAAATTCTGCCTCTATGCACGTATTCGCAGTTTAAAATTATGACTTTTTATACCCTACATATGTCAAGTACTGAAAGACGCGTTTGGTCACATTTGTCCCAAATACCCCCTGCACCTTTCAAAATATCCCAAAAATCTCAATTTCGAGGCCTGAGCCATATTTTGGAGCCAAATTCAGGCTCTCGGCACGTATTCGCAGTTTGAAATTACGACTTTTTTATACCCTACATATGTCAAGTACTGAAAGACGGGTTTGGTCACATTTGTCCCAAATACCCCCTGCACCTTTCAAAATATCCCAAAAATCTCAATTTCGAGGCCTGAGCCATATTTTGGAGCCAAATTCAGGCTCTCTGCACGTATTCGCAGTTTGAAATTACGACTTTTTATACCCAACATATGCCAAGTACTGAAAGTGGCGTTTGGTCACATTTGTCCCAAACCTCCATCAGTTTTCAAAATATCCCAAACATCCCAGTTTCGAGGCCTGAGCCATATTTTTGTGCCAAATTCTGGCTTTCTGCACGTATTCGCAGTTTGAAATTACGACTTTTTTATACCCAACATGTATCAAGTACTGTAAGCGGCGTTTGGTCACATTTGTCTCAATCCCCCCTGCAGTTTTCAAAATATCCCAAACATCCCAATTTCGGGGCCTGAGCTATATTCTGGAGCCAAATTCTGGCTCTCTGCATGTATTCACAGTTTGAAATTGCGACTTTTTATACCCAACATGTGCCAAGTAATGAAAGCGGCATTTGGTCACATTTGTCCCAAACCCCTCTGCAGTTTTCAAAATATCCCAAATATCCCAATTTCGAGGCCTGAGCCATATTTTGGAGCCAAATTCTGGCTCTCTGCACGTATTCGCAGTTTGAAATTACGAATTTTTATACCCAACATATGCCAAGTACTGAAAGCGGCAGTGAGTCACATTTTGCACAAACTCCCCTGCAGTTTTCAAAATATACCAAATATCCTAATTTCGAGGCCTGAGCTATATTTTGGAGCCAAATTCTGGCTCTCTGCACGTATTCGCAGTTTGAAATTATGACTTTTTATACCCAACATATGCCAAGTCCTGATAGCGGCAGTGAGTCACATTTTGCACAAACTCCTCTGCAGTTTTTAAAATATCCCAAATATCCCAATTTCGAGGCCTGAGCCATATTTTGGAGCCAAATTCTAGCTCTCTGCACGTATTCACAGTTTGAAATTACTACTTTTTATACCCATCATATGCCAAGTACGGAAAGCGGCGTTTGGTCACATTTGTCCCAAACCTCCCTGCAGTTTTCAAAATATCCCAAATATCCCAATTTCGAGGCCTGAGTTATATTTTGGAGCCAAATTCTGGCTCTCTGCACGTTTTCGCAGTTTGAAATTACGATTTTTCATACCCAACATATGCAAAGTACTGAAAGGGGCATTTGGTCACATTTGTCCCAAACCCCCATGCAGTTTTCAAAATATCCCAAACATTCCAATTTCGAGGCCTTAGCCATATTTTGGAGCCAAATTCTGGCTCTCTGCACGTATTCGCAGTTTGTTATTACGACTTTTTATACCCAACATATGCCAAGTACTGAAAGCGTCAGTGAGTCACATTTTGCACAAACACCCCTGCAGTTTTCAAAATATCCCAAACATCCTAATTTCGAGGCCTGTGCCATATTTTGAAGCCAAATTCTGGCTCTCTGCACGTATTCGCAGTTTGAAATTACGAATTTTTTATACCCAACATATGTGAAGAACTGAAAGCGGCGTTTGGTCACATTTGTCCCAAACCCCCTTGTAGTTTTCAAAATAATCCAAACAACCCAATATCGAGGCCTGAGCTATATTTTGGAGCCAAATTCTGGCTCTCTGCACGTATTCGCAGTTTGAAATTACGACTTTTTATACCCAACATATGCCAAGTCCTGATAGCGGTAGTGAGTCACATTTTGTACAAACTCCTCTGCAGTTTTTTAAATATCCCAAACATACCAATTTCGAGGCCCGAGCCATATTTTGGTGCCAAATTCTGGCTCTCTGCACGTATTCGCTGTTTGAAATTACTACTTTTTATACCCATCATATGCCAAGAACTGAAAGAGGCGTTTGGTCACATTTGTCACAAACCTCCCTGCAGTTTTTAAAATATCCCAAAAATCCCAATTTCGAGGCCTGAGTTATATTTTGGAGCAAAATTCTGACTCTCTGCACGTTTTCACAGTTTGAAATTACGATTTTTCATAACCAACATATGCGAAGTACTGAAAGCGGCATTTGGTCACATTTGTCCCAAACCCCCATGCAGTTTTCAAAATATCCCAAGCATCCCAATTTCGAGGCCTTAGCCATATTTTGGAGCCAAATTCTGGCTCTGTGCACGTATTCGCAGTTTGAAATTACGACTTTTTATACCCAACATATGCCAAGTCCTGATAGCGGCAGTGAGTCACATTTTGTACAAACTCCTCTGCAGTTTTTGAAATATCCCAAACATCCAAATTTCGAGGCCCGAGCCATATTTTGGTGCCAAATTCTGGCTCTCTGCACGTATTCGCATTTTGAAATTACTACTTTTTATACCCATCATATGCCAAGTACTGAAAGCGGCGTTTGGTCACATTTGTCCCAAACCTCCCTGCAGTGCAGGCGATGAGTCACAATAACGTGGCTGAAGTATGTTGACCAGACCACACACTAGAAATTGAAGGGACGACGACGACGATTCGTATTCGCAGTTAGAGAATCACAATCGACTTGAGAATGGTCCAGGACGGACCGAAACGTCGTCGTCTCTTCAATTTCTAGTGTGTGGTCTGGTCAACTCCTGCAGTTTTCAAAATATCCAAAAAATCCCAATTTCGAGGCCTGAGTTATATTTTGGAGCCAAATTCTGGCTCTCTGCACGTTTTCGCAGTTTGAAATTACGATTTTTCATACACAACATATGCTATGTACTAAAAGCGGCATTTGGTGACATTTGTCCCAAACCCCCATGCAGTTTTCAAAATATCCCAAACATCCCAATTTCGAGGCCTTAGCCATATTTTGGAGCCAAATTCTGGCTCTCTGCACGTATTCGCAGATTGATATTACGACTTTTTATACCCAACATATGCCAAGTAATAAAAGCGTCAGTGAGTCACATTTTGCACAAACTCCCCTGCAGTTTTCAAAATATCCCAAACATCCTAATTTCCATGCCTGAGCCATATTTTGAAGCCAAATTCTGGCTCTCTGCACGTATTCGCAGTTTGAAATTACGACTTTTTTATATCCAACATATGTGAAGAACTGAAAGCGGCGTTTGGTCACATTTGTCCCAAACCCCCCTGTAGTTTTCAAAATATTGAAAACAACCCAATTTCGAGGCCTGAGCCATATTTTGGAGCCAAATTCTGGCTCTCTGCACGTATTCGCAGTTTGATATTACTACTTTTTATACCCAACATATGCCAAGTACTGAAAGCGGCAGTGAGTCACATTTTGCACAAACTCCCCTGCAGTTTTCAAAATATCCCAAACATCCCAATTTCGAGGCCTTAGCCATATTTTGGAGCCAAAGTCTGGCTCACTGCACGTATTCGCAGTTAGAAATTACGAATTTTTTATACCCAACATATGCGAAGAACTGAAAGCGGCGTTTGGTCACATTTGTCCCAAACCCCCCTGCAGCTTTCAAAATATCCAAAACATCCCAATTTCGAAGCCTGAACCATATTTTGGAGACAAATTCTGCCTCTATGCACGTATTCGCAGTTTAAAATTATGACTTTTTATACCCTACATATGTCAAGTACTGAAAGACGCGTTTGGTCACATTTGTCCCAAATACCCCCTGCACCTTTCAAAATATCCCAAAAATCTCAATTTCGAGGCCTGAGCCATATTTTGGAGCCAAATTCAGGCTCTCGGCACGTATTCGCAGTTTGAAATTACGACTTTGTTATACCCTACATATGTCAAGTACTGAAAGACGGGTTTGGTCACATTTGTCCCAAATACCCCCTGCACCTTTCAAAATATCCCAAAAATCTCAATTTCGAGGCCTGAGCCATATTTTGGAGCCAAATTCAGGCTCTCTGCACGTATTCGCAGTTTGAAATTACGACTTTTTATACCCAACATATGCCAAGTACTGAAAGTGGCGTTTGGTCACATTTGTCCCAAACCTCCATCAGTTTTCAAAATATCCCAAACATCCCAATTTCGAGGCCTGAGCCATATTTTTGTGCCAAATTCTGGCTTTCTGCACGTATTCGCAGTTTGAAATTACGACTTTTTTATACCCAACATGTATCAAGTACAGTAAGCGGCGTTTGGTCACATTTGTCTCAATCCCCCCTGCAGTTTTCAAAATATCCCAAACATCCCAATTTCGGGGCCTGAGCTATATTCTGGAGCCAAATTCTGGCTCTCTGCATGTATTCACAGTTTGAAATTGCGACTTTTTATACCCAACATGTGCCAAGTAATGAAAGCGGCATTTGGTCACATTTGTCCCAAACCCCTCTGCAGTTTTCAAAATATCCCAAATATCCCAATTTCGAGGCCTGAGCCATATTTTGGAGCCAAATTCTGGCTCTCTGCACGTATTCGCAGTTTGAAATTACGAATTTTTATACCCAACATATGCCAAGTACTGAAAGCGGCAGTGAGTCACATTTTGCACAAACTCCCCTGCAGTTTTCAAAATATCCCAAATATCCTAATTTCGAGGCCTGAGCTATATTTTGGAGCCAAATTCTGGCTCTCTGCACGTATTCGCAGTTTGAAATTATGACTTTTTATACCCAACATATGCCAAGTCCTGATAGCGGCAGTGAGTCACATTTTGCACAAACTCCTCTGCAGTTTTTGAAATATCCCAAATATCCCAATTTCGAGGCCTGAGCCATATTTTGGAGCCAAATTCTAGCTCTCTGCACGTATTCGCAGTTTGAAATTACTACTTTTTATACCCATCATATGCCAAGTACTGAAAGCGGCGTTTGGTCACATTTGTCCCAAACCTCCCTGCAGTTTTCAAAATATCCCAAATATCCTAATTTCGAGGCCTGAGCTATATTTTGGAGCCAAATTCTGGCTCTCTGCACGTTTTCGCAGTTTGAAATTACGATTTTTCATACCCAACATATGCGAAGTACTGAAAGGGACATTTGGTCACATTTGTCCCAAACCCCCATGCAGTTTTCAAAATATCCCAAACATCCCAATTTCGAGGCCTTAGCCATATTTTGGAGCCAAATTCTGGCTCTCTGCACGTATTCGCAGTTTGTTATTACGACTTTTTATACCCAACATATGCCAAGTACTGAAAGCGTCAGTGAGTCACATTTTGCACAAACACCCCTGCAGTTTTCAAAATATCCCAAACATCCTAATTTCGAGGCCTGTGCCATATTTTGAAGCCAAATTCTGGCTCTCTGCACGTATTCGCAGTTTGAAATTACGACTTTTTTATACCCAACATATGTGAAGAACTGAAAGCGGCGTTTGGTCACATTTGTCCCAAACCCCCCTGTAGTTTTCAAAATAATCCAAACAACCCAATATCGAGGCCTGAGCTATATTTTGGAGCCAAATTCTGGCTCTCTGCACGTATTCGCAGTATGATATTACTACTTTTTATACCCAACATATGCCAAGTACTGAAAGCGGCAGTGAGTCACATATTGCACAAACTCCCCTGCAGTTTTCAAAATATCCCAAACATCCCAATTTCGAGGCCTTAGCCATATTTTGAAGCCAAAGTCTGGCTCTCTGCACGTATTCGCAGTTTGAAATTACGACTTTTTTTATACCCAACATATGCGAAGAACTGAAAGCGGCGTTTGGTCACATTTGTCCCAAACCCCCCTGCAGTTTTCAAAATATCCCAAACACCCCAATTTCAAAGCCTGAGCCATATTTTGGAGACAAATTGTGGCTCTATGCACGTATTCGCAGTTTAAAATTACGACTTTTTATACCCTACATATGCCAATACCTGATAGCGGCAGTGAGTCACATTTTGCACAAACACCCATGCAGTTTTTGAAATATCCCAAATATCCCAATTTCGAGGCCTTAGCCATATTTTGGAGCCAAATTCTGGCTCTCTGCCCGTATTCGCAGTTTGAAATTATATTACTTTTTATACCCAACATATGCCAAGTCCTGATAGCGGCAGTGAGTCACATTTTGCACAAACTCCTCTGCAGTTTTTGAAATATCCTAAATATCCCAATTTCGAGGCCTGAGCCATATTTTGGAGCCAAATTCTGGCTCTCTGCACGTATTCGCAGTTTGAAATTATTACTTTTTATACCCATCATATGCCAAGTACTGAAAGCGGCGTTTGGTCACATTTGTCCCAAACCTCCCTGCAGTTTTCAAAATATCCCAAATATCCCAATTTCGAGGCCTGAGCTATATTTTGGAGCCAAATTCATGCTCTCTGCACGTATTCGCAGTTTGAAATTATGAATTTTTATACCCAACATATGCCAAGTCCTGATAGCGGCAGTGAGTCACATTTTGTACAAACTCCTCTGCAGTTTTTGAAATATCCCAAATATCCCAATTTCGAGGCCCGAGCCATATTTTGGTGCCAAATTCTGGCTCTCTGCACGTATTCGCAGTTTGAAATTACTACTTTTTATACCCATCATATGCCAAGTACTGAAAGCGGCGTTTGGTCACATTTGTCCCAAACCTCCCTGCAGTTTTCAAAATGTCCCAAAAATCTCAATTTCGAGGCCTGAGCCATATTTTGGAGCCAAATTCAGGCTCTCTGCACGTATTCGCAGTTTGAAATTTCGACTTTTTATACCCAACATATGCCAAGTACTGAAAGCGGCATTTGGTCACATTTGTCCCAAACCTCCATCAGTTTTCAAAATATCGCAAACATCCCAATTTCGAGGCCTGAGCCATATTTTTGTGCCAAATTCTGGCTCTCTGCACGTATTCGCAGTTTGAAATTACGACTTTTTTATACCCAACATGTATCAAGTACTCTAAGCGGCGTTTGGTCATATTTGTCTCAATCCCCCCTGCAGTTTTCAAAATATCCCAAACATCCCAATTTCGGGGCCTGAGCTATATTCTGGAGCCAAATTCTGGCTCTCTGCATGTATTCACAGTTTGAAATTGCGACTTTTTATACCCAACATGTGCCAAGTAATGAAAGCGGCATTTGGTCACATTTGTCCCAAACCCCTCTGCAGTTTTCAAAATATCCCAAATATCCCAATTTCGAGGCCTGAGCCATATTTTGGAGACAAATTCTGCCTCT
This sequence comes from Procambarus clarkii, assembly GCF_040958095.1. Lineage (NCBI taxonomy): Eukaryota > Metazoa > Arthropoda > Malacostraca > Decapoda > Cambaridae > Procambarus > Procambarus clarkii. The sequence continues at coordinate 34,233,028 of NC_091206.1, read as the reverse complement.
CTGCACGTATTCGCAGTTTGAAATTAAGAATTTTTATACCCAACATATGCCAAGTACTGAAAGCGGCAGTGAGTCACATTTTGCACAAACTCCCCTGCAGTTTTCAAAATATCCCAAATATCATAATTTCGAGGCCTGAGCTATATTTTGGAGCCAAATTCTGGCTCTCTGCACGTATTCGCAGTTTGAAATTATGACTTTTTATACCCAACATATGCCAAGTCCTGATAGCGGCAGTGAATCACATTTTGCACAAACTCCTCTGCAGTTTTTGAAATATCCCAAATATCCTAATTTTGAGGCCTGAGTTATATTTTGGAGCCAAATTCTGGCTCTCTGCACGTTTTCGCAGTTTGAAATTTGATTTTTCATACCCAACATATGCGAAGTACTGAAAGGGGCATTTGGTCACATTTGTCCCAAACCCCCATGCAGTTTTCAAAATATCCCAAACATCCCAATTTCGAGGCCTTAGCCATATTTTGGAGCCAAATTCTGGCTCTCTGCACGTATTCGCAGTTTGTTATTACGACTTTTTATACCCAACATATGCCAAGTACTGAAAGCGTCAGTGAGTCACATTTTGCACAAACACCCCTGCAGTTTTCAAAATATCCCAAACATCCTAATTTCGAGGCCTGTGCCATATTTTGAAGCCAAATTCTGGCTCTCTGCACGTATTCGCAGTTTGAAATTACGACTTTTTTATACCCAACATATGTGAAGAACTAAAAGCGGCGTTTGGTCACATTTGTCCCAAACCCCCCTGTAGTTTTCAAAATAATCCAAACAACCCAATATCGAGGCCTGAGCTATATTTTGGAGCCAAATTCTAGCTCTCTACACGTATTCGCAGTTTGATATTACTACTTTTTATACCCAACATATGCCAAGTACTGAAAGCGGCAGTGAGTCACATATTGCACAAACTCCCCTGCAGTTTTCAAAATATCCCAAACATCCCAATTTCGAGGCCTTAGCCATATTTTGAAGCCAAAGTCTGGCTCTCTGCACGTATTCGCAGTTTGAAATTACGACTTTTTTTTATACCCAACATATGCGAAGAACTGAAAGCGGCGTTTGGTCACATTTGTCCCAAACCCCCCTGCAGTTTTCAAAATATCCCAAACACCCCAATTTCAAAGCCTGAGCCATATTTTGGAGACAAATTGTGGCTCTATGCACGTATTCGCAGTTTAAAATTACGACTTTTTATACCCTACATATGCCAATACCTGATAGCGGCAGTGAGTCACATTTTGCACAAACACCCATGCAGTTTTTGAAATATCCCAAATATCCCAATTTCGAGGCCTTAGCCATATTTTGGAGCCAAATTCTGGCTCTCTGCCCGTATTCGCAGTTTGAAATTATATTACTTTTTATACCCAACATATGCCAAGTCCTGATAGCGGCAGTGAGTCACATTTTGCACAAACTCCTCTGCAGTTTTTGAAATATCCTAAATATCCCAATTTCGAGGCCTGAGCCATATTTTGGAGCCAAATTCTGGCTCTCTGCACGTATTCGCAGTTTGAAATTATTACTTTTTATACCCATCATATGCCAAGTACTGAAAGCGGCGTTTGGTCACATTTGTCCCAAACCTCCCTGCAGTTTTCAAAATATCCCAAATATCCCAATTTCGAGGCCTGAGTTATATTTTGGAGCCAAATTCTGGCTCTCTGCACGTCTTCGCAGTTTGAAATTACGACTTTTCATACCCAACATATGCCAAGTCCTGATAGCGGCAGTGAGTCACATTTTGTACAAACTCCTCTGCAGTTTTTGAAATATCCCAAACATCCCAATTTCGAGGCCTTAGCCATATTTTGGAGCCAAATTCTGGCTCTCTGCACGTATTCGCAGTTTGATATTACGACTCTTTTATACCCAACACATGTGAAGAACTGAAAGCGGCGTTTGGTCACATTTGTCCCAAACCCCCCCCCTGTAGTTTTCAAAATATTCCAAACAACCCAATTTCGTCGCCTGAGCCATATTTTGGAGCCAAATTCTGGCTCTCTGCACGTATTCGCAGTTTGATATTACTACTTTTTATACCCAACATATGCCAAGTACTGAAAGCGGCAGTGAGTCACATTTTGCACAAACTCCCCTGCAGATTTAAAAATATCCTAAACATCCCAATTTCGAGGCCTGGGCCATATTTTGGAGCCAAATTCTGGCTCTCTGCACGTATTCGAAGTTTGAAATTACGAATTTTTATAGCCAACATTTGCCAAGTACTGAAAGCGGCAGTGAGTCACATTTTGCACAAACTCCCCTGCAGTTTTCAAAATATCCAAAATATCCCAATTTCGAGGCCTGAGCTATATTTTGGAGCCAAATTCTGGCTCTCTGCACGTATTCGCAGTTTGAAATTACGACTTTTTATACCCAACATATGCCAAGTCCTGATAGCGGCAGTGAGTCACATTTTGTACAAACTCCCCTGCAGTTTTTGAAATATCCCAAACATCCAAATTTCGAGGCCCGAGCCATATTTTGGTGCCAAATTCTGGCTCTCTGCACGTATACGCATTTTGAAATTACTACTTTTTATACCCATCATATGCCAAGTACTGAAAGCGGCGTTTGGTCACATTTGTCCCAAACCTACCTGCAGTGCAGGCGATGAGTCACAATAACCTGGCTGAAGTATGTTGACCAGACCACACACTAGAAATTGAAGGGACGACGACGACGATTCGTATTCGCAGTTAGAGAATCACAATCGACTTGAGAATGGTCCAGGACGGACTGAAACGTCGTCGTCTCTTCAATTTCTAGTGTGTGGTCTGGTCAACTCCCTGCAGTTTTAAAAATATCCCAAAAATCCCAATTTCGAGGCCTGAGTTATATTTTGGAGCCAAATTCTGGCTCTCTGCACGTTTTCGCAGTTTGAAATTACGATTTTTCATACCCAACATATGCGATGTACTAAAAGCGGCATTTGGTCACATTTGTCCCAAACCCCCATGCAGTTTTCAAAATATCCCAAACATCCCAATTTCGAGGCCTTAGCCATATTTTGGAGCCAAATTCTGGCTCTCTGCACGTATTCGCATATTGATATTACGACTTTTTATACCCAACATATGCCAAGTACTGAAAGCGTCAGTAAGTCACATTTTGCACAAACTCCCCTGCAGTTTTCAAAATATCCCAAACATCCTAATTTCCATGCCTGAGCCATTTTTTGAAGCCAAATTCTGGCTCTCTGCACGTATTCGCAGTTTGAAATTACGACTTTTTTATATCCAACATATGTGAAGAACAGAAAGCGGCGTTTGGTCACATTTGTCCCAAACCCCCCTGTAGTTTTCAAAATATTCAAAACAACCCAATTTCGAGGCCTGAGCCATATTTTGGAGCCAAATTCTGGCTCTCTGCACGTATTCGCATTTGATATTACTACTTTTTATACCCAACATATGCGAATAACTGAAAGCGGCGTTTGGTCACATTTGTCCCAAACCCCCCTGCAGTTTTCAAAATATCCAAAACATCCCAATTTCGAAGCCTGAACCATATTTTGGAGACAAATTCTGCCTCTATGCACGTATTCGCAGTTTAAAATTATGACTTTTTATACCCTACATATGTCAAGTACTGAAAGACGCGTTTGGTCACATTTGTCCCAAATACCCCCTGCACCTTTCAAAATATCCCAAAAATCTCAATTTCGAGGCCTGAGCCATATTTTGGAGCCAAATTCAGGCTCTCTGCACGTATTCGCAGTTTGAAATTTCGACTTTTTATACCCAACATATGCCAAGTACTGAATGCGGCATTTGGTCACATTTGTCTCAAACCTCCATCAGTTTTCAAAATATCGCAAACATCCCAATTTCGAGGCCTGAGCCATATTTTTGTGCCAAATTCTGGCTCTCTGCACGTATTCGCAGTTTGAAATTACGACTTTTTTATACCCAACATGTATCAAGTACTGTAAGCGGCGTTTGGTCATATTTGTCTCAATCCCCCCTGCAGTTTTCAAAATATCCCAAACATCCCAATTTCAGGGCCTGAGCTATATTCTGGAGCCAAATTCTGGCTCTCTGCACGTATTCACAGTTTGAAATTGCGACTTTTTATACCCAACATGTGCCAAGTAATGAAAGCGGCATTTGGTCACATTTGTCCCAAACCCCTCTGCAGTTTTCAAAATATCCCAAATATCCCAATTTCGAGGCCTGAGCCATATTTTGGAGCCAAATTCTGGCTCTCTGCACGTATTCGCAGTTTGAAATTACGAATTTTTATACCCAACATATGCCAAGTACTGAAAGCGGCAGTGAGTCACATTTTGCACAAACTCCCCTGCAGTTTTCAAAATATCCCAAATATCCCAATTTCGAGGCCTGAGTTATATTTTGGAGCCAAATTCTGGCTCTCTGCACGTTTTCGCAGTTTGAAATTACGATTTTTCATACCCAACATATTCGAAGTACTGAAAGGGGCATTTGGTCACATTTGTCCCAAACCCCCATGCAGTTTTCAAAATATCCCAAACATCCCAATTTCGAGGCCTTAGTCATATTTTGAAGCCAAATTCTGGCTCTCTGCACGTATTCGCAGTTTAAAATTACGACTTTTTATACACAACATATGTAAAGTACTGAAAGCGGCGTTTGGTCACATTTGTCCCAAACCCCCCTGCAGTTTTCAAAATATCCCAAACATCCCAATTTCAAAGCCTGAGCCATATTTTGGAGACAAATTCTGGCTCTATGCACGTATTCGCAGTTTAAAATTACGACTTTTTATACCCTACATATGCCAATACCTGATAGCGGCAGTGAGTCACATTTTGCACAAACACCCATGTAGTTTTTGAAATATCCCAAATATCCCAATTTCGAGGCCTGAGCCATATTTTGGAGCCAAATTCTGGCTCTCTGCATTTATTCGCAGTTTGAAATTGCGAATTTTTTATACCCAACATATGTCAAGTACTGAAAGACGCGTTTGGTCACATTTGTCCCAAATACCCCCTGCACCTTTCAAAATATCCCAAAAATCTCAATTTCGAGGCCTGAGCTATATTTGGAGCCAAATTCTGACTCTCTGCACGTATTCGCAGTTTGAAATTACGACTTTTTATACACAACATATGCAAAGTACTGAAAGCGGCATTTGGTCACATTTGTCCCAAACCTCCATCAGTTTTCAAAATATCCCAAATATTCCAATTTCGAGACCTGAGCCATATTTTTGTGCCAAATTCTGGCTCTCTGCACGTATTCGCAGTTTGAAATTACGACTTTTTTATACCCAACATGTACCAAGTACTGTAAGCCGCGTTTGGTCACATTTGTCTCAATCCCCCCTGCAGTTTTCAAAATATCCCAAACATCCCAATTCCAAAGCCTGAACCATATTTTGGAGCCAAATTCTGGCTCTCTGCACGTATTCGCAGTTTGAAATTACGACTTTTTAAACCCAACATATGCCAAGTACTGAAAGCGGCAGTGAGTCACATTTTGCACAAACCCCCCTGCAGTTTTCAAAATATCCCAAACATCCCAATTTCAAGGCCTGAGCCATATTTTGGAGCCAATTTCTGGCTCTATGCACGTATTCCCAGTTTAAAATTACGACTTTTTATACCCGAAATATGCGAAACCCTGATAGCAGCAGTAAGTCACATTTTGCACAAACTCCTCTGCAGTTTTCAAAATATCCCAAACATCCCAATTTTGAGACCTTAGCCATATTTTGGAGCCAAATTCATGCTTTCTGCACGTATTCGCAGTTTGATATTACGACTTATTATACGCAACATATGCCATGTACTGAAAGCGGCAGTGAGTCACATTTTGCACAAACTCCCCTGCAGTTTTCAAAATATCCCAAACATCCCAATTTCGAGGCCTGAGCCATATTTTGAAGCCAAATTCTGGCTCTCTGCACGTATTCGCAGTTTGAAATTACGACTTTTTTATACCCAACATATGTGAAGAACTGAAAGCGGCGTTTGGTCACATTTGTCCCAAACCCCCCTGCAGTTTTCAAAATATTCCAAACTACCCAATTTCGAGGCCTGAGCCATATTTTGGAGCCAAATTCTGGCTCTCTGCACGTATTCGCAGTTTGATACTACGACTTTTTATACCCAACATATGCCAAGTCCTGATAGCGGCAGTGAGTCACATTTTGCACAAACTCCTCTGCAGTTTTTGAAATATCCCAAATATCCCAATTTCGAGGCCCGTGCCTTATTTTGGAGCCTAATTCTGGCTCTCTGCATGTATTCGCAGTTTGAAATTACGACTTTTTATACTCATCATATGCCAAGTACTGAAAGCGGCGTTTGGTCACAATTGTCCCAAACCTCCCTGCAGTTTTCAAAATATCCCAAATATCCCAATTTCGAGGTCTGAGCCATATTTTGGAGCCAAATTCTGGCTCTCTGCACGTATTCGCAGTATGATATTACGACTTTTTATACCCAACATATGCCTAGTCCTGACAGCAACAGTGAGTCACATTTTGCACAAACTCCCCTGCAGTTTTCGAAATATCCCAAATATCCCAATTTCGAGGCCTGAGCCATATTTTGGAGCCAAATTCTAGCTCTCTGCACGTATTCGCAGTTTGAAATTACTACTTTTTATACCCATCATATGCCAAGTACGGAAAGCGGCGTTTGGTCACATTTGTCCCAAACCTCCCTGCAGTTTTCAAAATATCCCAAATATCCCAATTTCGAGGCCTGAGTTATATTTTGGAGCCAAATTCTGGCTCTCTGCACGTTTTCGCAGTTTGAAATTACGATTTTTCATACCCAACATATTCGAAGTACTGAAAGGGGCATTTGGTCACATTTGTCCCAAACCCCCATGCAGTTTTCAAAATATCCCAAACATCCCAATTTCGAGGCCTTAGCCATATTTTGAAGCCAAATTCTGGCTCTCTGCACGTATTCGCAGTTTAAAATTACGACTTTTTATACACAACATATGTAAAGTACTGAAAGCAGCGTTTGGTCACATTTGTCCCAAACCCCCCTGCAGTTTTCAAAATATCCCAATTTCAAAGCCTGAGCCATATTTTGGAGACAAATTCTGGCTCTATGCACGTATTCGCAGTTTAAAATTACGACTTTTTATACCCTACATATGCCAATACCTGATAGCGGCAGTGAGTCACATTTTGCACAAACACCCATGTAGTTTTTGAAATATCCCAAATATCCCAATTTCGAGGCCTGAGCCATATTTTGGAGCCAAATTCTGGCTCTCTGCACGTATTCGCAGTATGATATTACGACTTTTTTATACTCAACATAAGCCAAGTACTGAAAGCGTCGTTTGGTCACATTTGTCTCACTCCTTCATGCAGTTTTCAAAATATCCCAAACATCGAAATTTCGAGGCCTGAGCTATATTTTGGAGCCAAACTCTGGCTCTCTGCACGTATTTGCAGTTTGAAATTATGACTTTTTATACCCAACATATGCCAAGTACTGAAAGCGGCAGTGAGTCACATTTTGCACAAACTCCCCTGCAGTTTTCGAAATATCAAAAATATTTCAATTTCGAGGCCTGAGCCATATTTTGAAGCCAAATTCCTGCTCACTGCACGTATTCGCAGTTTGAAATTACGACTTTTTTATACCCAACATATGCCAAGTAATGAAAGCGGCGTTTGGTCACATTTATCTCAATCCTTCCTGCAGTTTTTAAAATATCCTAAACATCCTAATTTCTAGGCCTGAGCCATATTTTGGAGCCAAATTCTGGCTCTCTGCACGTATTCGCAGTTTAAAATTACGACTTTTTATACCCAACATATGCCAAGTAATGAAAGCAGCAGTGAGTCACATTTTGCACAAACTCCCCTGCAGTTTTCAAAATATCCCAAAAATCCCAATTTCGGGGCCTGAGCCATATTTTAAAGCCAAATTCTGGCTCTCTGAACGTATTGGCAGTTTGAAATAAGGACTTTTTTATACCCAACATATGCCAAGTACTGAAAGCGGCGTTTGGTCACATTTGTCTCAATCCCCCCTGCAGTTTTCAAAATATCCCAAATATCCCAATTTCGAGGCCAGAGCCATATTTTGGAGCCAAGTTCTGGCTCCCTTCACGTATTCGCAGTTTGAAATTACGACTTTTTATACCCAACATATTCCAAGTACTGAAAGCGGCGTTTGGTCACATTTGTCCCAAACCTCCCTGCAGTTTTCAAAATATCCCAAACATCCCAATTTCGAGGCCTGAGCCATATTTTGGAGCCAAATTCTGGCTCTCTGCACGTATTCGCAGTTTGAAATTCCTTTTTTTTTTACCCAACATACCCCAAGTACAGATAGCAGCAGTGAGTCACATTTTGCACAAACTCCCCTGCAGTTTTTGAAATATCCCAAATATCCCAATATCAAGGCCTGAGCCATATTTTGGAGCGAAATTCTGGTTCTCTGCACGTATTTGCAGTTTGAAATTACGAATTTTTTATACCCAACATATGCCAAGTACTGAAAGCGGCGTTTGGTCACATTTGTCTCAATCCCCCTTGCAGTTTTCAAAATATCCCAAACATCCCAATTTCGAGGCATGAGCTATATTTTGGATCCAAACTCTGGCTCTCTGCACGTATTCACAGTTTGAAATTACGATTTTTTATACCCAACATATTCCAAGTACTGAAAGCGGCGTTTGGTCACATTTGTCCCAAACCTCCCTGCAGTTTTCAAAATATCCCAAACATCCCAATTTCGAGGCCTGAGCCATATTTTGGAGCCAAATTCTGGCTCTCTGCACGTATTCGCAGTTTGAAATTCCTTTTTTTTTTACCCAACATACCCCAAGTACAGATAGCAGCAGTGAGTCACATTTTGCACAAACTCCCCTGCAGTTTTCGAAATATCCCAAATATCCCAATTTCGAGGCCTGAGCCATATTTTGGAGCCAAATTCTGGCTCTCTGCACGTATTCGCAGTTTGAAATTACGACTTTTTAAACCCAACATATGCCAAGTACTGAAAGCGGCAGTGAGTCACATTTTGCACAAACCCCCCTGCAGTTTTCAAAATATCACAAACATTCCAATTTCAAGGCCTGAGCCATATTTTGGAGCCAAATTCTGGCTCTATGCACGTATTCCCAGTTTAAAATTACGACTTTTTATACCCGACATATGCGAAACCCTGATAGCAGCAGTAAGTCACATTTTGCACAAACTCCTCTGCAGTTTTCAAAATATCCCAAACATCCCAATTTCGAAACCTTAGCCATATTTTGGAGCCAAATTCATGCTTTCTGCACGTATTCGCAGTTTGATATTACGACTTATTATACGCAACATATGCCATGTACTGAAAGCGGCAGTGAGTCACATTTTGAACAAACTCCCCTGCAGTTTTCAAAATATCCCAAACATCCCAATTTCGAGGCCTGAGCCATATTTTGAAGCCAAATTTTGGCCCTCTGCACGTATTCGCAGTTTGAAATTACGACTTTTTTATACCCAACATATGTGAAGAACTGAAAGCGGCGTTTGGTCACATTTGTCCCAAACCCCCCTGCAGTTTTCAAAATATTCCAAACTACCCAATTTCGAGGCCTGAGCTATATTTTGGAGCCAAATTCTGGCTCTCTGCACGTATTCGCAGTTTGATATTACGACTTTTTATACCCAACATATGCCAAGTACTGAAAGCGGCAGTGAGTCACATTTTGCACAAACCCCCCTGCAGTTTTCAAAATATCCCAAATATTCCAATTTCGAGGCCTGAGCCATATTTTGGAGCCAAATTCTGGCTCTCTGCACGTATTCGCAGTATGATATTACGACTTTTTGTACCCAACATATGCCAAGTACTGATAGCGGCTGTGAGTCACATTTTGCACAAACTCCCCTGCAGTTTTCAAAATATCCCAAACATCCCAATTTCGAGGCCTGAGCCATATTTTGGAGCCAAATTCTGGCTCTCTGCACGTTTTCGCAGTTTGAAATTACAATTTTTCATACCCAACATATGCGAAGTACTGAAAGCGGCGTTTGGTCACATTTGTCCCAAACCCCCCTGCAGTTTTCAAAATATTCCAAACAACCCAATTTCGAGGCCTGAGCCATATTTTGGAGCCAAATTCTGGCCCTCTGCACGTATTCGCAGTTTGATATTACGAAGTTTTATACTTAACATATGCGAAGTTCTGAAAGCGGCAGTGAGTCACATTTTGCACAAACTCCCCTGCACTTTTCAAAATATCCTAAACATCCCAATTTCGAGGCCCTGGGCCATATTTTGGAGCCAAATTCTGGCTCTCTGCATGAATTCGCAGTTTGAAATTACGACTTTTTATACCCAACATATGCCAAGTACTGAAAGCGGCGTTTGGTCATATTTGTCCTAAACCCCGCTGCAGTTTTCAAAATATCCCAAACATCCCAATTTCAAGGCCTGAGCCATATTTTGGAGCCAAATTCTGGCTCTATGCACGTATTCGCAGTTTAAAATTACGACTTTTTATACACAACATATGCCTAGTCCTGACAGCAACAGTGAGTCACATTTTGCACAAACTCCCCTGCAGTTTTCGAAATATCCCAAATATCCCAATTTCGAGGCCTGAGCCATATTTTGAAGCCAAATTCTTGCTCTCTGCACGTATTCGCAGTTTGAAATTACGACTTTTTTATACCCAACATAAGCCAAGTACTGAAAGCGGCGTTTGGTCACATTTGTCTCACTCCTTCCTGCAGTTTTCAAAATATGCCAAACATCGAAATTTCGAGGCCTGAGCCATATTTTGGAGCCAAATTCTGGCTCTCTGCACATATTTGCAGTTTGAAATTATGACTTTTTATACCCAACATATGCCAAGTACTGAAAGCTGCAGTGAGGCACATTTTGCACAAACACCATTGCAGTTTTTGAAATATCCCAAATATCCCAATTTCGAGGCCTGAGCCATATTTTGAAGCCAAATTCTGGCTCTCTGCACGTATTCGCAGTTTCAAAATACGAATTTTTTATACCCAAAATATGCGAAGTACTGAAAGCGACGTTTTGTCACATTTGTCCCAAACCTCCCTGCAGTTTTCAAAATATCCAAAACATCCCAATTTCGATGCCTGAGCCATATTTTGGAGCCAAATTTTGGCTCTATGCACGTATTCGCAGATTTAAATTACGACTTTTTATGCCCAACATATGCCAAGTCGTGAAAGCGGCAGTGAGTCACATTTTGCACAAACTCCCTTGCAGTTTTCAAAATATACAAAACATCCCAATTTCGAGGCAAATTCTGGCTCTCTGCACGTATTCGCAGTTTGAAATTACGACTTTATATACCCAACATATGCCAAGTACTGAAAGCGGGGGCCGGTCACATTCGTCCCAAACCTCCCTGCAGTTTTCAAAATATCCCAAACATCCCAATTTCGAGGCCTGAGCCATATTTTGGAGGCAAATTCTGGCTTTCTGCACGTATTCGCAGTTTGAAATTCCATTTTTTTTACCCAACATACCCCAAGTACAGATAGCAGCAGTGAGTCACATTTTGCACAAACTCCCCTGCAGTTTTCGAAATATCCCAAATATCCCAATTTCGAGGCCTGATCCATATTTTGAAGCCAAATTCCTGCTCTCTGCACGTATTCGCAGTTTGAAATTACGACTTTTTTATACCCAACATATGCCAAGTACTGAAATCGGCGTTTGGTCACATTTATCTCAATCCTTCTGCAGTTTTTAAAATATCCTAAACATCCCAATTTCTAGGCCTAAGCCATATTTTGGAGCCAAATTCTGGCTCTCTGCACGTATTTGCAGTTTAAAATTACGACTTTTTATACCCAACATATGCCAAGTAATGAAAGCAGCAGTGAGTCACATTTTGAACAAACTCCCCTGCAGTTTTCAAAATATCCCAAATATCCCAATTTCGAGGCCTGAGCCATATTTTAAAGCCAAATTCTGGCTCTCTGCACGTATTGGCAGTTTGAAATAAGGACTTTTTTATACCCAACATATGCCAAGTAATGAAAGCGGCGTTTGGTCATATTTGTCTCAATCCCCCCTGCAGTTTTCAAAATATCCCAAACATCCCAATTTCGGGGCCTGAGCTATATTCTGGAGCCAAATTCTGGCTCTCTGCACGTATTCACAGTTTGAAATTGCGACTTTTTATACCCAACATGTGCCAAGTAATGAAAGCGGCATTTGGTCACATTTGTCCCAAACCCCTCTGCAGTTTTCAAAATATCCCAAATATCCCAATTTCGAGGCCTGAGCCATATATTGGAGCCAAATTCTGGCTCTCTGCACGTATTCGCAGTTTGAAATTACGAATTTTTATACCCAACATATGCCAAGTACTGAAAGCGGCAGTGAGTCACATTTTGCACAAACTCCCCTGCAGTTTTCAAAATATCCCAAATATCCCAATTTCGAGGCCTGAGCCATATTTTGGAGCCAAATTCTAGCTCTCTGCACGTATTCGCAGTTTAAAATTACTACTTTTTATACCCATCATATGCCAAGTACGGAAAGCGGCGTTTGGTCACATTTGTCCCAAACCTCCCTGCAGTTTTCAAAATATCCCAAATATCCCAATTTCGAGGCCTGAGTTATATTTTGGAGCCAAATTCTGGCTCTCTGCACGTTTTCGCAGTTTGAAATTACGATTTTTCATACCCAACATATTCGAAGTACTGAAAGGGGCATTTGGTCACATTTGTCCCAAAACACCATGCAGTTTTCAAAATATCCCAAACATCCCAATTTCGAGGCCTTAGCCATATTTTGAAGCCAAATTCTGGCTCTCTGCACGTATTCGCAGTTTAAAATTACGACTTTTTATACACAACATATGTAAAGTACTGAAAGCGGCGTTTGGTCACATTTGTCCCAAACCCCCCTGCAGTTTTAAAAATATCCCAAACATCCCAATTTCAAAGCCTGAGCCATATTTTGGAGACAAATTCTGGCTCTATGCACGTATTCGCAGTTTAAAATTACGACTTTTTATACCCTACATATGCCAATACCTGATAGCGGCAGTGAGTCACATTTTGCACAAACACCCATGTAGTTTTTGAAATATCCCAAATATCCCAATTTCGAGGCCTGAGCCATATTTTGGAGCCAAACTCTGGCTCTCTGCATGTATTCGCAGTTTGAAATTGCGAATTTTTTATACCCAACATATGTCAAGTACTGAAAGACGCGTTTGGTCACATTTGTCCCAAATACCCCCTGCACCTTTCAAAATATCCCAAAAATCTCAGTTTCGAGGCCTGAGCTATATTTGGAGCCAAATTCTGACTCTCTGCACGTATTCGCAGTTTGAAATTACGACTTTTTATACACAACATATGCAAAGTACTGAAAGCGGCAGTGAGTCACATTTTGCACAAACCCCCCTGCAGTTTTCAAAATATCCCAAACATCCCAATTTCAAGGCCTGAGCCATATTTTGGAGCCAAATTCTGGCTCTATGCACGTATTCCCAGTTTAAAATTACGACTTTTTATACCCGACATATACGAAACCCTGATAGCAGCAGTAAGTCACATTTTGCACAAACTCCTCTGCAGTTTTCAAAATATCCCAAACATCCCAATTTCGAGACCTTAGCCATATTTTGGAGCCAAATTCATGCTTTCTGCACGTATTCGCACTTTGATATTACGACTTATTATACGCAACATATGCCATGTACTGAAAGCGGCAGTGAGTCACATTTTGCACAAACTCCCCTGCAGTTTTCAAAATATCCCAAACATCCCAATTTCAAGGCCTGAGCCATATTTTGAAGCGAAATTCTGGCTCTCTGCACGTATTCGCAGTTTGAAATTACGACTTTTTTATACCCAACATATGTGAAGAACTGAAAGCGGCGTTTGGTCACATTTGTCCCAAACCCCCCTGCAGTTTTCAAAATATTCCAAACTACCCAATTTCGAGGCCTGAGCCATATTTTGGAGCCAAATTCTGGCTTTCTGCACGTATTCGCAGTATGATATTACGACTTTTTATACCCAACATATGCCTAGTCCTGACTGCAACAGTGAGTCACATTTTGCACAAACTCCCCTGCAGTTTTCGAAATATCCCAAATATCCCAATTTCGAGGCCTGAGCCATATTTTGAAGCCAAATTCTTGCTCTCTGCACGTATTCGCAGTTTGAAATTACGACTTTTTTATACCCAACATAAGCCAAGTACTGAAAGCGTCGTTTGGTCACATTTGTCTCACTCCTTCATGCAGTTTTCAAAATATCCCAAACATCGAAATTTCGAGGCCTGAGCTATATTTTGGAGCCAAATTCTGGCTCTCTGCACGTATTTGCAGTTTGAAATTATGATTTTTTATACCCAATATATGCCAAGTACTGAAAGCGGCAGTGAGTCACATTTTGCACAAACTCCCTTGCAGTTTTCGAAATATCAAAAATATTCCAATTTCGAGGCCTGAGCCATATTTTGAAGCCAAATTCCTGCTCACTGCACGTATTCGCAGTTTGAAATTACGCCTTTTTTATACCCAACATATGCCAAGTAATGAAAGCGGCGTTTGGTCACATTTATCTCAATCCTTCCTGCAGTTTTTAAAATATCCTAAACATCCCAATTTCTAGGCCTGAGCCATATTTTGGAGCCAAATTCTGGCTCTCTGCACGTATTCGCAGTTTAAAATTACGACTTTTTATACCCAACATATGCCAAGTAATGAAAGCAGCAGTGAGTCACATTTTGCACAAACTCCCCTGCAGTTTTCAAAATATCCCAAAAATCCCAATTTCGGGGCCTGAGCCATATTTTAAAGCCAAATTCTGGCTCTCTGAACGTATTGGCAGTTTGAAATAAGGACTTTTTTATACCCAACATATGCCAAGTACTGAAAGCGGCGTTTGGTCACATTTGTCTCAATCCCCCCTGCAGTTTTCAAAATATCCCAAATATCCCAATTTCGAGGCCAGAGCCATATTTTGGAGCCAAGTTCTGGCTCCCTTCACGTATTCGCAGTTTGAAATTACGACTTTTTATACCCAACATATGCATAGTCCTGAAAGCGGCAGTGAGGCACATTTTGCACAAACTCCCCTGCAGTTTTTGAAATATCCCAAATATCCCAATATCAAGGCCTGAGCCATATTTTGGAGCGAAATTCTGGTTCTCTGCACGTATTCGCAGTTTGAAATTACGAATTTTTTATACCCAACATATGCCAAGTACTGAAAGCGGCGTTTGGTCACATTTGTCTCAATCCCCCTTGCAGTTTTCAAAATATCCCAAACATCCCAATTTCGAGGCATGAGCTATATTTTGGATCCAAACTCTGGCTCTCTGCACGTATTCACAGTTTGAAATTACGATTTTTTATACCCAACATATTCCAAGTACTGAAAGCGGCGTTTGGTCACATTTGTCCCAAACCTCCCTGCAGTTTTCAAAATATCCCAGACATCCCAATTTCGAGGCCTGAGCCATATTTTGAATCCAAATTCTGGCTCTCTGCACGTATTCGCAGATTTAAATTACGACTTTTTATGCCCAACATATGCCAAGTCGTGAAAGCGGCAGTGAGTCACATTTTGCACAAACTCCCTTGCAGTTTTCAAAATATACAAAACATCCCAATTTCGAGGCCTGAGCCATATTTTGGAGCCAAATTCTGGCTCTCTGCACGTATTCGCAGTTTGAAATTCCATTTTTTTTTACCCAACATACCCCAAGTACAGATAGCAGCAGTAAGTCACATTTTGCACAAACTCCCCTGCAGTTTTCGAAATATCCCAAATATCCCAATTTCGAGGCCTGAGCCATATTTTGGAGCCAAATTCTGGCTCTCTGCACGTATTCGCAGTTTGAAATTACGACTTTTTAAACCCAACATATGCCAAGTACTGAAAGCGGCAGTGAGTCACATTTTGCACAAACCCCCCTGCAGTTTTCAAAATATCACAAACATCCCAATTTCAAGGCCTGAGCCATATTTTGGAGCCAAATTCTGGCTCTATGCACGTATTCCCAGTTTAAAATTACGACTTTTTATACCCGACATATGCGAAACCCTGATAGCAGCAGTAAGTCACATTTTGCACAAACTCCTCTGCAGTTTTCAAAATATCCCAAACATCCCAATTTCGAAACCTTAGCCATATTTTGGAGCCAAATTCATGCTTTCTGCACGTATTCGCAGTTTGATATTACGACTTATTATACGCAACATATGCCATGTACTGAAAGCGGCAGTGAGTCACATTTTGCACAAACCCCCCTGCAGTTTTCAAAATATTCCAAACAACCCAATTTCGAGGCCTGAGCCATATTTTGGAGCCAAATTCTGGCCCTCTGCACGTATTCGCAGTTTGATATTACGAAGTTTTATACTTAACATATGCGAAGTTCTGTAAGCGGCAGTGAATCACATTTTGCACAAACTCCCCTGCAGTTTTCAAAATATCCTAAACATCCCAATTTCGAGGCCCTGGGCCATATTTTGGAGCCAAATTCTGGCTCTCTCCATGTATTCGCAGTTTGAAATTACGACTTTTCATACCCAACATATGCCAAGTACTGAAAGCGGCGTTTGGTCATATTTGTCCTAATCCCCCTTGCAGTTTTCAAAATATCCCAAACATCCCAATTTCAAGGCCTGAGCCATATTTTGGAGCCAAATTCTGGCTCTATGCACGTATTCGCAGTTTAAAATTACGACTTTTTATACACAACATATGCCTAGTCCTGACAGCAACAGTGAGTCACATTTTGCACAAACTCCCCTGCAGTTTTCGAAATATCCCAAATATCCCAATTTCGAGGCCTGAGCCATATTTTGAAGCCAAATTCTTGCTCTCTGCACGTATTCGCAGTTTGAAATTACGACTTTTTTATACCCAACATAAGCCAAGTACTGAAAGCGGCGTTTGGTCACATTTGTCTCACTCCTTCCTGCAGTTTTCAAAATATGCCAAACATCGAAATTTCGAGGCCTGAGCCATATTTTTTAGCCAAATTCTGGCTCTCTGCACATATTTGCAGTTTGAAATTATGACTTTTTATACCCAACATATGCCAAGTACTGAAAGCTGCAGTGAGGCACATTTTGCACAAACACCATTGCAGTTTTTGAAATATCCCAAATATCCCAATTTCGAGGCCTGAGCCATATTTTGAAGCCAAATTCTGGCTCTCTGCACGTATTCGCAGTTTCAAAATACGAATTTTTTATACCCAAAATATGCGAAGTACTGAAAGCGGCGTTTTGTCACATTTGTCCCAAACCTCCCTGCAGTTTTCAAAATATCCAAAACATCCCAATTTCGATGCCTGAGCCATATTTTGGAGCCAAATTTTGGCTCTATGCACGTATTCGCAGATTTAAATTACGACTTTTTATGCCCAACATATGCCAAGTCGTGAAAGCGGCAGTGAGTCACATTTTGCACAAACTCCCTTGCAGTTTTCAAAATATACAAAACATCCCAATTTCGAGGCAAATTCTGGCTCTCTGCACGTATTCGCAGTTTGAAATTCCATTTTTTTTACCCAACATACCCCAAGTACAGATAGCAGCAGTGAGTCACATTTTGCACAAACTCCCCTGCAGTTTTTGAAATATCCCAAATATCCCAATATCAAGGCCTGAGCCATATTTTGGAGCGAAATTCTGGTTCTCTGCACGTATTCGCAGTTTGAAATTACGAATTTTTTATACCCAACATATGCCAAGTACTGAAAGCGGCGTTTGGTCACATTTGTCTCAATCCCCCTTGCAGTTTTCAAAATATCCCAAACATCCCAATTTCGAGGCATGAGCTATATTTTGGATCCAAACTCTGGCTCTCTGCACGTATTCACAGTTTGAAATTACGATTTTTTATACCCAACATATTCCAAGTACTGAAAGCGGCGTTTGGTCACATTTGTCCCAAACCTCCCTGCAGTTTTCAAAATATCCCAGACATCCCAATTTCGAGGCCTGAGCCATATTTTGAATCCAAATTCTGGCTCTCTGCACGTATTCGCAGATTTAAATTACGACTTTTTATGCCCAACATATGCCAAGTCGTGAAAGCGGCAGTGAGTCACATTTTGCACAAACTCCCTTGCAGTTTTCAAAATATACAAAACATCCCAATTTCGAGGCCTGAGCCATATTTTGGAGCCAAATTCTGGCTCTCTGCACGTATTCGCTGTTTGAAATTCCATTTTTTTTTACCCAACATACCCCAAGTACAGATAGCAGCAGTGAGTCACATTTTGCACAAACTCCCCTGCAGTTTTCGAAATATCCCAAATATCCCAATTTCGAGGCCTGAGCCATATTTTGGAGCCAAATTCTGGCTCTCTGCACGTATTCGCAGTTTGAAATTACGACTTTTTAAACCCAACATATGCCAAGTACTGAAAGCGGCAGTGAGTCACATTTTGCACAAACCCCCCTGCAGTTTTCAAAATATCACAAACATCCCAATTTCAAGGCCTGAGCCATATTTTGGAGCCAAATTCTGGCTCTATGCACGTATTCCCAGTTTAAAATAACGACTTTTTATACCCGACATATGCGAAACCCTGATAGCAGCAGTAAGTCACATTTTGCACAAACTCCTCTGCAGTTTTCAAAATATCCCAAACATCCCAATTTCGAAACCTTAGCCATATTTTGGAGCCAAATTTTGGCCCTCTGCACGTATTCGCAGTTTGAAATTACGACTTTTTTATACCCAACATATGTGAAGAACTGAAAGCGGCGTTTGGTCACATTTGTCCCAAACCCCCCTGCAGTTTTCAAAATATTCCAAACTACCCAATTTCGAGGCCTGAGCTATATTTTGGAGCCAAATTCTGGCTCTCTGCACGTATTCGCAGTTTGATATTACGACTTTTTATACCCAACATATGCCAAGTACTGAAAGCGGCAGTGAGTCACATTTTGCACAAACCCCCCTGCAGTTTTCAAAATATCCCAAATATCCCAATTTCGAGGCCTGAGCCATATTTTGGAGCCAAATTCTGGCTCTCTGCACGTATTCGCAGTATGATATTACGACTTTTTATACCCAACATATGCCAAGTACTGATAGCGGCAGTGAGTCACATTTTGCACAAACTCCCCTGCAGTTTTCAAAATATCCCAAACATCCCAATTTCGAGGACTGAGCCATATTTTGGAGCCAAATTCTGGCTCTCTGCACGTTTTCGCAGTTTGAAATTACAATTTTTCATACCCAACATATGCGAAGTACTGAAAGCGGCGTTTGGTCACATTTGTCCGAAACCCCCCTGCAGTTTTCAAAATATTCCAAACAACCCAATTTCGAGGCCTGAGCCATATTTTGGAGCCAAATTCTGGCCCTCTGCACGTATTCGCAGTTTGATATTACGAAGTTTTATACTTAACATATGCGAAGTTCTGAAAGCGGCAGTGAGTCACATTTTGCACAAACTCCCCTGCAGTTTTCAAAATATCCTAAACATCCCAATTTCGAGGCCCTGGGCCATATTTTGGAGCCAAATTCTGGCTCTCTCCATGTATTCGCAGTTTGAAATTACGACTTTTTATACCCAACATATGCCAAGTACTGAAAGCGGCGTTTGGTCATATTTGTCCTAAACCCCCCTGCAGTTTTCAAAATATCCCAAACATCCCAATTTCAAGGCCTGAGCCATATTTTGGAGCCAAATTCTGGCTCTATGCACGTATTCGCAGTTTAAAATTACGACTTTTTATACACAACATATGCCTAGTCCTGACAGCAACAGTGAGTCACATTTTGCACAAACTCCCCTGCAGTTTTCGAAATATCCCAAATATCCCAATTTCGAGGCCTGAGCCATATTTTGAAGCCAAATTCTTGCTCTCTGCACGTATTCGCAGTTTGAAATTACGACTTTTTTATACCCAACATAAGCCAAGTACTGAAAGCGGCGTTTGGTCACATTTGTCTCACTCCTTCCTGCAGTTTTCAAAATATGCCAAACATCGAAATTTCGAGGCCTGAGCCATATTTTTTAGCCAAATTCTGGCTCTCTGCACATATTTGCAGTTTGAAATTATGACTTTTTATACCCAACATATGCCAAGTACTGAAAGCTGCAGTGAGGCACATTTTGCACAAACACCATTGCAGTTTTTGAAATATCCCAAATATCCCAATTTCGAGGCCTGAGCCATATTTTGAAGCCAAATTCTGGCTCTCTGCACGTATTCGCAGTTTCAAAATACGAATTTTTTATACCCAAAATATGCGAAGTACTGAAAGCGGCGTTTTGTCACATTTGTCCCAAACCTCCCTACAGTTTTCAAAATATCCAAAACATCCCAATTTCGATGCCTGAGCCATATTTTGGAGCCAAATTTTGGCTCTATGCACGTATTCGCAGATTTAAATTACGACTTTTTATGCCCAACATATGCCAAGTCGTGAAAGCGGCAGTGAGTCACATTTTGCACAAACTCCCTTGCAGTTTTCAAAATATACAAAATATCCCAATTTCGAGGCAAATTCTGGCTCTCTGCACGTATTCGCAGTTTGAAATTACGACTTTATATACCCAACATATGCCAAGTACTGAAAGCGGGGGCCGGTCACATTCGTCCCAAACCTCCCTGCAGTTTTCAAAATATCCCAAACATCCCAATTTCGAGGCCTGAGCCATATTTTGGAGGCGAATTCTGGCTCTCTGCACGTATTCGCAGTTTGAAATTCCATTTTTTTTACCCAACATACCCCAAGTACAGATAGCAGCAGTGAGTCACATTTTGCACAAACTCCCCTGCAGTTTTTGAAATATCCCAAATATCCCAATATCAAGGCCTGAGCCATATTTTGGAGCGAAATTCTGGTTCTCTGCACGTATTCGCAGTTTGAAATTACGAATTTTTTATACCCAACATATGCCAAGTACTGAAAGCGGCGTTTGGTCACATTTGTCTCAATCCCCCTTGCAGTTTTCAAAATATCCCAAACATCCCAATTTCGAGGCATGAGCTATATTTTGGATCCAAACTCTGGCTCTCTGCACGTATTCACAGTTTGAAATTACGATTTTTTATACCCAACATATTCCAAGTACTGAAAGCGGCGTTTGGTCACATTTGTCCCAAACCTCCCTGCAGTTTTCAAAATATCCCAGACATCCCAATTTCGAGGCCTGAGCCATATTTTGAATCCAAATTCTGGCTCTCTGCACGTATTCGCAGATTTAAATTACGACTTTTTATGCCCAACATATGCCAAGTCGTGAAAGCGGCAGTGAGTCACATTTTGCACAAACTCCCTTGCAGTTTTCAAAATATACAAAACATCCCAATTTCGAGGCCTGAGCCATATTTTGGTGCCAAATTCTGGCTCTCTGCACGTATTCGCAGTTTGAAATTCCATTTTTTTTTACCCAACATACCCCAAGTACAGATAGCAGCAGTGAGTCACATTTTGCACAAACTCCCCTGCAGTTTTCGAAATATCCCAAATATCCCAATTTCGAGGCCTGAGCCATATTTTGGAGCCAAATTCTGGCTCTCTGCACGTATTCGCAGTTTGAAATTACGACTTTTTAAACCCAACATATGCCAAGTACTGAAAGCGGCAGTGAGTCACATTTTGCACAAACCCCCCTGCAGTTTTCAAAATATCACAAACATCCCAATTTCAAGGCCTGAGCCATATTTTGGAGCCAAATTCTGGCTCTATGCACGTATTCCCAGTTTAAAATTACGACTTTTTATACCCGACATATGCGAAACCCTGATAGCAGCAGTAAGTCACATTTTGCACAAACTCCTCTGCAGTTTTCAAAATATCCCAAACATCCCAATTTCGAAACTTTAGCCATATTTTGGAGCCAAATTTTGGCCCTCTGCACGTATTCGCAGTTTGAAATTACGACTTTTTTATACCCAACATATGTGAAGAACTGAAAGCGGCGTTTGGTCACATTTGTCCCAAACCCCCCTGCAGTTTTCAAAATATTCCAAACTACCCAATTTCGAGGCCTGAGCTATATTTTGGAGCCAAATTCTGGCTCTCTGCACGTATTCGCAGTTTGATATTACGACTTTTTATACCCAACATATGCCAAGTACTGAAAGCGGCAGTGAGTCACATTTTGCACAAACCCCCCTGCAGTTTTCAAAATATCCCAAATATCCCAATTTCGAGGCCTGAGCCATATTTTGGAGCCAAATTCTGGCTCTCTGCACGTATTCGCAGTATGATATTACGACTTTTTATACCCAACGTATGCCCAGTACTGATAGCGGCAGTGAGTCACATTTTGCACAAACTCCCCTGCAGTTTTCAAAATATCCCAAACATCCCAATTTCGAGGCCTGAGCCATATTTTGGAGCCAAATTCTGGCTCTCTGCACGTTTTCGCAGTTTGAAATTACAATTTTTCATACCCAACATATGCGAAGTACTGAAAGCGGCGTTTGGTCACATTTGTCCCAAACCCCCCTGCAGTTTTCAAAATATTCCAAACAACCCAATTTCGAGGCCTGAGCCATATTTTGGAGCCAAATTCTGGCCCTCTGCACGTATTCGCAGTTTGATATTACGAAGTTTTATACTTAACATATGCGAAGTTCTGAAAGCGGCAGTGAGTCACATTTTGCACAAACTCCCCTGCAGTTTTCAAAATATCCTAAACATCCCAATTTCGAGGCCCTGGGCCATATTTTGGAGCCAAATTCTGGCTCTCTCCATGTATTCGCAGTTTGAAATTACGACTTTTTATACCCAACATATGCCAAGTACTGAAAGCGGCGTTTGGTCATATTTGTCCTAAACCCCCCTGCAGTTTTCAAAATATCCCAAACATCCCAATTTCAAGGCCTGAGCCATATTTTGGAGCCAAATTCTGGCTCTATGCACGTATTCGCAGTTTAAAATTACGACTTTTTTATACCCAACATAAGCCAAGTATTGAAAGCGGCGTTTGGTCACATTTGTCTCACTCCTTCCTGCAGTTTTCAAAATATGCCAAACATCGAAATTTCGAGGCCTGAGCCATATTTTTTAGCCAAATTCTGGCTCTCTGCACATATTTGCAGTTTGAAATTATGACTTTTTATACCCAACATATGCCAAGTACTGAAAGCTGCAGTGAGGCACATTTTGCACAAACACCATTGCAGTTTTTGAAATATCCCAAATATCCCAATTTCGAGGCCTGAGCCATATTTTGAAGCCAAATTCTGGCTCTCTGCACGTATTCGCAGTTTCAAAATACGAATTTTTTATACCCAAAATATGCGAAGTACTGAAAGCGGCGTTTTGTCACATTTGTCCCAAACCTCCCTGCAGTTTTCAAAATATCCAAAACATCCCAATTTCGATGCCTGAGCCATATTTTGGAGCCAAATTTTGGCTCTATGCACGTATTCGCAGATTTAAATTACGACTTTTTATGCCCAACATATGCCAAGTCGTGAAAGCGGCAGTGAGTCACATTTTGCACAAACTCCCTTGCAGTTTTCAAAATATACAAAACATCCCAATTTCGAGGCAAATTCTGGCTCTCTGCACGTATTCGCAGTTTGAAATTACGACTTTATATACCCAACATATGCCAAGTACTGAAAGCGGGGGCCGGTCACATTCGTCCCAAACCTCCCTGCAGTTTTCAAAATATCCCAAACATCCCAATTTCGAGGCCTGAGCCATATTTTGGAGGCGAATTCTGGCTCTCTGCACGTATTCGCAGTTTGAAATTCCATTTTTTTTACCCAACATACCCCAAGTACAGATAGCAGCAGTGAGTCACATTTTGCACAAACTCCCCTGCAGTTTTCGAAATATCCCAAATATCCCAATTTCGAGGCCTGATCCATATTTTGAAGCCAAATTCCTGCTCTCTGCACGTATTCGCAGTTTGAAATTACGACTTTTTTATACCCAACATATGCCAAGTACTGAAATCGGCGTTTGGTCACATTTATCTCAATCCTTCCTGCAGTTTTTTAAATATCCTAAACATCCCAATTTCTTGGCCTGAGCCATATTTTGGAGCCAAATTCTGGCTCTCTGCACGTATTTGCAGTTTAAAATTACGACTTTTTATACCCAACATATGCCAAGTAATGAAAGCAGCTGTGAGTCACATTTTGCACAAACTCCCCTGCAGTTTTCAAAATATCCCAAATATCCCAATTTCGAGGCCTGAGCCATATTTTAAAGCCAAATTCTGGTTCTCTGCACGTATTGGCAGTTTGAAATAAGGACTTTTTTATACCCAACATATGCCATGTAATGAAAGCGGCGTTTGGTCACATTTGTCTCAATCCCCCCTGCAGTTTTCAAAATATCCCAAATATCCCAATTTCGAGGCCAGAGCCATTATTTGGAGCCAAATTCTGGCTCCCTTTACGTATTCGCAGTTTGAAATTACGACTTTTTATACCCAACATATGCCTAGTCCTGAAAGCGGCAGTGAGGCACATTTTGCACAAACTCCCCTGCAGTTTTTGAAATATCCCAAATATCCCAATATCAAGGCCTGAACCATATTTTGGAGCGAAATTCTGGCTCTCTGCACGTATTCACAGTTTGAAATTACGATTTTTTATACCCAACATATTCCAAGTACTGAAAGCGGCGTTTGGTCACATTTGTTCCAAACCTCAATGCAGTTTTCAAAATATCCCAAACATCCCAATTTCGAGGCCTGAGCCATATTTTGGAGCCAAATTTTGGCTCTATGCACGTATTCGCAGATTTAAATTACGACTTTTTATAGACAACTTATGCCAAGTCGTGAAAGCGGCAGTGAGGCACATTTTGCACGAACTCCCCTGCAGTTTTTGAAATATCCCAAATATCCCAATTTCGAGGCCTGAGCCATATTTTGGAACAAAATTCTGGCTCCCTGCACGTATTCGCAGTTTGAAATTACGACTTTTTATACCTAACATATGCCAAGTCCTTCAAGCGGCAGTGAGTCACATTTTGCACAAACTCCCTTGCAGTTTTCAAAATATCCAAAACATCCCAATTTCGAGGCCTGAGCCATATTTTGGAGCCAAATTCTGGCTCTCTGCACGTATTCGCAGTTTGAAATTACGACTTTATATACCCAACATATGCCAAGTACTGAAAGAGGGGGGCTGTCACATTCGTCTCAAACCTCCCTGCAGTTTTCAAAATATCCCAAACATCCCAATTTCGAGGCCTGAGCCATATTTGGGAGCCAAATTTTGGCTCTATGCACGTGTTCGCAGATTTAAATTACGACTTTTTATGCCCAACATATGCCAAGTCGTGAAAGCGGCAGTGAGTCACATTTTGCACAAACTCCCTTGCAGTTTTCAAAATATACAAAACATCCCAATTTCGAGGCCTGAGCCATATTTTGGAACCAAATTCTGGCTCTCTGCACGTATTCGCAGTTTGAAATTACGACTTTATATACCCAACATATGCCAAGTACTGAAAGCGGGGGCCGGTCACATTCGTCCCAAACCTCCCTGCAGTTTTCAAAATATCCCAAACATCCCAATTTCGAGGCCTGAGCCATATTTTGGAGGCAAATTCTGGCTCTCTGCACGTATTCGCAGTTTGAAATTCCATTTTTTTTACCCAACATACCCCAAGTACAGATAGCAGCAGTGAGTCACATTTTGCACAAACTCCCCTGCAGTTTTCGAAATATCCGAAATATCCCAATTTCGAGGCCTGAGCCATATTTTGGAGCCAAATTCTGGCTCTCTGCACGTATTCGCAGTTTGAAATTACGAATTTTTACACCCAACATATGCCAAGTACTGAAAGCGGCAGTGAGTCACATTTTGCACAAACCCCCCTGCAGTTTTCAAAATATCCCAAACATCCCAATTTCAAGGCCTGAGCCATATTTTGGAGCCAAATTCTGGCTCTATGCACTTATTCCCAGTTTAAAATTACGACTTTTTAAACCCAACATATGTCAAGTACTGAAAGCGTCAGTGAGTCACATTTTGCACAAACTCCTCTGCAGTTTTCAAAATATCCCAAACATCCCAATTTCGAAACCTTAGCCATATTTTGGAGCCAAATTCATGCTTTCTGCACGTATTCGCAGTTTGATATTATGACTTATTATACGCAACATATGCCATGTACTGAGAGCGGCAGTGAGTCACATTTTGCACAAATTCCCCTGCAGTTTTCAAAATATCCCAAACATCCCAATTTCGAGGCCTGAGCCATATTTTGAAGCCAAATTCTGGCCCTCTGCACGTATTCGCAGTTTGAAATTACGACTTTTTTATACCAAACATATGTGAAGAACTGAAAGCGGCGTTTGGTCACATTTGTCCCAAACCTTCCTGCAGTTTTCAAAATATTCCAAACTACCCAATTTCGAGGCCTGAGCCATATTTTGGAGCCAAATTCTGGCTCTCTGCACGTATTCGCAGTTTGATATTTCGACTTTTTATACCCAACATATGCCAAGTACTGAAAGCGGCAGTGAGTCACATTTTGCACAAACTCCCCTGCAGTTTTCAAAATATCCCAAACATCCCAATTTCGAGGCCTGAGCCATATTTTGGAGCCAAATTCTGGCTCTCTGCACGTTTTCGCAGTTTGAAATTACGATTTTTCATACCCAACATATGCGAAGTACTGAAAGCGGCGTTTGGTCACATTTGTCCCAAACCCCCCTGCAGTTTTCAAAATAATCCAAACAACCCAAATTCGAGGCCTGAGCCATATTTTGGAGCCAAATTCTGGCCCTCTGCACGTATTCGCAGTTTGATATTACGACGTTTTATACTTAACATATGCGAAGTTCTGAAAGCGGCAGTGAGTCACATTTTGCACAAACTCCCCTGCAGTTTTCAAAATATCCTAAACATCCCAATTTCGAGGCCCTGTGCCATATTTTGGAGCCAAATTCTGGCTCTCTGCATGTATTCGCAGTTTGAAATTACGACTTTTTATACCCATCATATGCCAAGTACTGAAAGCGGCGTTTGGTCACATTTATCTCAATCCTTCCTGCAGTTTTTAAAATATCCTAAACATCCCAATTTCTAGGCCTGAGCCATATTTTGGAGCCAAATTCTGGCTCTCTGCACGTATTCGCAGTTTAAAATTACGACTTTTTATACCCAACATATGCCAAGTAATGAAAGCAGCAGTGAGTCACATTTTGCACAAACTCCCCTGCAGTTTTCAAAATATACCAAATATCCCAATTTCAAGGCCTGAGCCATATTTTAAAGCCAAATTCTGGCTCTCTGCACGTATTGGCAGTTTGAAATAAGGACTTTTTTATACCCAACATATGCCAAGTACTGAAAGCGGCGTTTGGTCACATTTGTCTCAATCCCCCCTGCAGTTTTCAAAATATCCCAAATATCCCAATTTCGAGGCCAGAGCCATATTTTGGAGCCAAATTCTGGCTCCCTTCACGTATTCGCAGTTTGAAATTACGACTTTTTATACCCAACTTTATGCCTAGTCCTGAAAGCGGCAGTGAGGCACATTTTGCACAAACTCCCCTGCAGTTTTTGAAATATCCCAAATATCCCAATATCAAGGCCTGAGCCATATTTTGGAGCGAAATTCTGGCTCTCTGCACGTATTCGCAGTTTGAAATTACGAATTTTTTATACCCAACATATGCCAAGTACTGAAAGCGGCGTTTGGTCACATTTGTCTCAATCCCCCCTGCAGTTTTCAAAATATCCCAAACATCCCAATTTCTAGGCCTGAGCTATATTTTGGATCCAAACTCTGGCTCTCTGTACGTATTCACAGTTTGAAATTACGATTTTTTATACCCAACATATTCCAAGTACTGAAAGCGGCGTTTGGTCACATTTGTCCCAAACCTCCCTGCAGTTTTCAAAATATCCCAAACATCCCAATTTCGAGGCCTGAGCCATATTTTGGAGCCAAATTTTGGCTCTATGCACGTATTCGCAGATTTAAATTACGACTTTTTATAGACAACTTATGCTAAGTCGTGAAAGTGGCAGTGAGGCACATTTTACACAAACTCCCTTGCAGTTTTTGAAATATCCCAAATATCCCAATTTCGAGGCCTGAGCCATATTTTGAAGCCAAATTCTGGCTCTCTGCACGTATTCGCAGTTTCAAAATACGAATTTTTTATACCCAACATATGCCAAGTACTGAAAGAGGGGGGCGGTCACATTCGTCTCAAACCTCCCTGCAGTTTTCAAAATATCCCAAACATCCCAATTTCGAGGCCTGAGCCATATTTGGGAGCCAAATTTTGGCTCTATGCACGTATTCGCAAATTTAAATTACGACTTTTTATAGACAACTTATGCCAAGTCGTGAAAGCGGCAGTGAGTCACATTTTGCACAAACTCCCTTGCATTTTTCAAAATATCCAAAACATCCCAATTTCGAGGCCTGAGCCATATTTTGGAGCCAAATTCTGGCTCTCTGCACGTATTCGCAGTTTGAAATTACGACTTTATATACCCAACATATGCCAAGTACTGAAAGCGGGGGCCGGTCACATTCGTCCCAAACCTCCCTGCAGTTTTCAAAATATCCCAAACATCCCAATTTCGAGGCCTGAGCCATATTTTGGAGGCAAATTCTGGCTCTCTGCACGTATTCGCAGTTTAAAATTCCATTTTTTTTACCCAATATACCCCATGTACAGTTAGCAGCAGTGAGTCACATTTTGCACAAACTCCCCTGCAGTTTTCGAAATATCTGAAAAATCCCAATTTCGAGGCCTGGGCCATATTTTGGAGCCAAATTCTGGCTCTCTGCACGTATTCGCAGTTTGAAATTACGACTTTTTAAACCCAACATATGCCAAGTACTGAAAGCGGCAGTGAGTCACATTTTGCACAAACCCCCCTGCAGTTTTCAAAATATCCCAAACATCCCAATTTCAAGGCCTGAGCCATATTTTGGAGCGAAATTCTGGCTCTCTGCACGTATTCACAGTTTGAAATTACGATTTTTTATACCCAACATATTCCAAGTACTGAAAGCGGCGTTTGGTCACATTTGTCCCAAACCTCAATGCAGTTTTCAAAATATCCCAAACATCCCAATTTCGAGGCCTGAGCCATATTTTGGAGCCAAATTCTGGCCCTCTGCACGTATTCGCAGTTTGATATTACGACGTTTTATACTTAACATATGCGAAGTTCTGAAAGCGGCAGTGAGTCACATTTTGCACAAACTCCCCTGCAGTTTTCAAAATATCCTAAACATCCCAATTTCGAGGCCCTGTGCCATATTTTGGAGCCAAGATCTGGCTCTCTGCATGTATTCGCAGTTTGAAATTACGACTTTTTATACCCAACATATGCCAAGTACTGAAAGCGGCGTTTGGTCACATTTATCTCAATCCTTCCTGCAGTTTTTAAAATATCCTAAACATCCTAATTTCTAGGCCTGAGCCATATTTTGGAGCCAAATTCTGGCTCTCTGCACGTATTTGCAGTTTAAAATTACGACTTTTTATACCCAACATATGCCAAGTAATGAAAGCAGCAGTGAGTCACATTTTGCACAAACTCCCCTGCAGTTTTCAAAATATCCCAAATATCCCAATTTCGAGGCCTGAGCCATATTTTAAAGCCAAATTCTGGCACTCTGCACGTATTGGCAGTTTGAAATAAGGACTTTTTTATACCCAACATATGCCAAGTACTGAAAGCGGCGTTTGGTCACATTTGTCTCAATCCCCCCTGTAGTTTTCAAAATATCCCAAATATCCCAATTTCGAGGCCAGAGCCATATTTTGGAGCCAAATTCTGGCTCCCTTCACGTATTCGCAGTTTGAAATTACGACTTTTTATACCCAACATATGCCTAGTCCTGAAAGCGGCAGTGAGGCACATTTTGCACAAACTCCCCTGCAGTTTTTGAAATATCCCAAATATCCCAATATCAAGGCCTGAGCCATATTTTGGAGCGAAATTCTGGCTCTCTGCACGTATTCGCAGTTTGAAATTACGAATTTTTTATACCCAACATATGCCAAGTACTGAAAGCGGCGTTTGGTCACATTTGTCTCAATCCCCCCTGCAGTTTTCAAAATATCCCAAACATCCCAATTTCGAGGCCTGAGCTATATTTTGGATCCAAACTCTGGCTCTCTGTACGTATTCACAGTTTGAAATTACGATTTTTTATACCCAACATATTCCAAGTACTGAAAGCGGCGTTTGGTCACATTTGTCCCAAACCTCCCTGCAGTTTTCAAAATATCCCAAACATCCCAATTTCGAGGCCTGAGCCATATTTTGGAGCCAAATTTTGGCTCTATGCACGTATTCGCAGATTTAAATTACGACTTTTTATAGACAACTTATGCTAAGTCGTGAAAGTGGCAGTGAGGCACATTTTACACAAACTCCCTTGCAGTTTTTGAAATATCCCAAATATCCCAATTTCGAGGCCTGAGCCATATTTTGAAGCCAAATTCTGGCTCTCTGCACGTATTCGCAGTTTCAAAATACGATTTTTTTATACCCAACATATGCCAAGTCGTGAAAGCGGCAGTGAGTCACATTTTGCACAAACTCCCTTGCAGTTTTCAAAATATCCAAAACATCCCAATTTCGAGGCCTGAGCCATATTTTGGAGCCAAATTCTGGCTCTCTGCACGTATTCGCAGTTTGAAATTACGACTTTATATACCCAACATATGCCAAGTACTGAAAGAGGGGGGTGGTCACATTCGTCTCAAACCTCCCTGCAGTTTTCAAAATATCCCAAACATCCCAATTTCGAGGCCTGAGCCATATTTGGGAGCCAAATTTTGGCTCTATGCACGTGTTCGCAGATTTAAATTACGACTTTTTATGCCCAACATATGCCAAGTCGTGAAAGCGGCAGTGAGTCACATTTTGCACAAACTCCCTTGCAGTTTTCAAAATATACAAAACATCCCAATTTCGAGGCCTGAGCCATATTTTGGAGCCAAATTCTGGCTCTCTGCACGTATTCGCAGTTTGAAATTACGACTTTATATACCCAACATATGCCAAGTACTGAAAGCGGGGGCCGGTCACATTCGTCCCAAACCTCCCTGCAGTTTTCAAAATATCCCAAACATCCCAATTTCGAGGCCTGAGCCATATTTTGGAGGCAAATTCTGGCTCTCTGCACGTATTCGCAGTTTGAAATTCCATTTTTTTTACCCAATATACCCCAAGTACAGTTAGCAGCAGTGAGTCACATTTTGCACAAACTCCCCTGCAGTTTTCGAAATATCCGAAAGATCCCAATTTCGAGGCCTGAGCCATATTTTGGAGCCAAATTCTGGCTCTCTGCACGTATTCGCAGTTTGAAATTACGATTTTTAAACCCAACATATGCCAAGTACTGAAAGCGGCAGTGAGTCACATTTTGCACAAACCCCCCTGCAGTTTTCAAAATATCCCAAACATCCCAATTTCAAGGCCTGAGCCATATTTTGGAGCCAAATTCTGGCTCTATGCACGTATTCCCGGTTTAAAATTACGACTTTTTATACCCAACATATGCCTAGTCCTGAAAGCGGCAGTGAGGCACATTTTGCACAAACTCCCCTGCAGTTTTTGAAATATCCCAAATATCCCAATATCAAGGCCTGAGCCATATTTTGGAGCGAAATTCTGGCTCTCTGCACGTATTCACAGTTTGAAATTACGATTTTTTATACCCAACATATTCCAAGTACTGAAAGCGGCGTTTGGTCACATTTGTCCCAAACCTCAATGCAGTTTTCAAAATATCCCAAACATCCCAATTTCGAGGCCTGAGCCATATTTTGGAGCCAAATTTTGGCTCTAAGCACGTATTCGCAGATTTAAATTACGACTTTTTATAGACAACTTATGCCAAGTCGTGAAAGCGGCAGTGAGGCACATTTTGCACAAACTCCCCTGCAGTTTTTGAAATATCCCAAATATCCCAATTTCGAGGCCTGAGCCATATTTTGGAACCAAATTCTGGCTCCCTGCACGTATTCGCAGTTTGAAATTACGACTTTTTATACCTAACATATGCCAAGTCCTTCAAGCGGCAGTGAGTCACATTTTGCACAAACTCCCTTGCAGTTTTCAAAATATCCAAAACATCCCAATTTCGAGGCCTGAGCCATATTTTGGAGCCAAATTCTGGCTCTCTGCACGTATTCGCAGTTTGAAATTACGACTTTATATACCCAACATATGACAAGTACTGAAAGAGGGGGGCGGTCACATTCGTCTCAAACCTCCCTGCAGTTTTCAAAATATCCCAAACATCCCAATTTCGAGGCCTGAGCCATATTTTGGAGGCAAATTCTGGCTCTCTGCACGTATTCGCAGTTTGAAATTCCATTTTTTTTACCCAACATACCCCAAGTACAGATAGCAGCAGTGAGTCACATTTTGCACAAACTCCCCTGCAGTTTTCGAAATATCCGAAATATCCCAATTTCGAGGCCAGAGCCATATTTTGGAGCCAAATTCTGGCTCTCTGCACGTATTCGCAGTTTGAAATTACGACTTTTTAAACCCAACATATGCCAAGTACTTAAAGCGGCAGTGAGTCACATTTTGCACAAACCCCCCTGCAGTTTTCAAAATATCCCAAACATCCCAATTTCAAGGCCTGAGCCATATTTTGGAGCCAAATTCTGGCTCTATGCACGTATTCCCAGTTTAAAATTACGACTTTTTAAACCCAACATATGCCAAGTACTGAAAGCGGCAGTGAGTCACATTTTGCACAAACTCCCCTGCAGTTTTTGAAATATCCCAAATATCCCAATATCAAGGCCTGAGCCATATTTTGGAGCGAAATTCTGGCTCTCTGCACGTATTCACAGTTTGAAATTACGATTTTTTGTACCCAACATATTCCAAGTACTGAAAGCGGCGTTTGGTCACATTTGTCCCAAACCTCAATGCAGTTTTCAAAATATCCCAAACATCCCAATTTCGAGGCCTGAGCCATATTTTGGAGGCAAATTCTGGCTCTCTGCACGTATTCGCAGTTTGAAATTCCATTTTTTTTACCCAACATACCCCAAGTACAGATAGCAGCAGTGAGTCACATTTTGCACAAACTCCCCTGCAGTTTTCGAAATATCCGAAATATCCCAATTTCGAGGCCTGAGCCATATTTTGGAGCCAAATTCTGGCTCTCTGCACGTATTCGCAGTTTGAAATTACGACTTTTTAAACCCAACATATGCCAAGTACTTAAAGCGGCAGTGAGTCACATTTTGCACAAACCCCCCTGCAGTTTTCAAAATATCCCAAACATCCCAATTTCAAGGCCTGAGCCATATTTTGGAGCCAAATTCTGGCTCTATGCACGTATTCCCAGTTTAAAATTACGACTTTTTAAACCCAACATATGCCAAGTACTGAAAGCGGCAGTGAGTCACATTTTGCACAAACTCCTCTGCAGTTTTCAAAATATCCCAAACATCCCAATTTCGAAACCTTAGCCACATTTTGGAGCCAAATTCATGCTTTCTGCACGTATTCGCAGTTTGATATTACGACTTTTTATACGCAACATATGCCATGTACTGAAAGCGGCAGTGAGTCACATTTTGCACAAACTCCCCTGCAGTTTTCAAAATATCCCAAACATCCCAATTTCGAGGCCTGAGCTATATTTTGAAGCCAAATTCTGGCCCTCTGCACGTATTCGCAGTTTGAAATTACGATTTTTTATACCAAACATATGTGAAGAACTGAAAGCGGCGTTTGGTCACATTTGTCCCAAACCCCCCTGCAGTTTTCAAAATATTCCAAACTACCCAATTTCGAGGCCTGAGACATATTTTGGAGCCAAATTCTGGCTCTCTGCACGTATTCGCAGTTTGATATTACGACTTTTTATACCCAACATATGCCAAGTACTGAAAGCGGCAGTGAGTCACATTTTGCACAAACCCCCCAGCAGTTTTCAAAATATCCCAAATATCCCAATTTCGAGGCCTGAGCCATATTTTGGAGCCAAATTCTGGCTCTCTGTACGTATTCGCAGTATGATATTACGACTTTTTATACCCAACATATGCCAAGTACTGACAGCGGCAGTGAGTCACATTTTGCACAAACTCCCCTGCAGTTTTCAAAATATCCAAAACATCCTAATTTAGAGGCCTGAGCCATATTTTGGAGCCAAATTCTGGCTCTCTGCACGTTTTCGCAGTTTGAAATTACGATTTTTCATACCCAACATATGCGAAGTACTGAAAGCGGCGTTTGGTCATATTTGTCCCAAACCCCCCTACAGTTTTCAAAATATTCCAAACAACCCAAATTCGAGGCCTGAGCCATATTTTGGAGCCAAATTCTGGCCCTCTGCACGTATTCGCAGTTTGATATTACGACGTTTTATACTTAACATATGCGAAGTTCTGAAAGCGGCAGTGAGTCACATTTTGCACAAACTCCCCTGCAGTTTTCAAAATATCCTAAACATCCCAATTTCGAGGCCCTGTGCCATATTTTGGAGCCAAATTCTGGCTCTCTGCATGTATTCGCAGTTTGAAATTACGACTTTTTATACCCAACATATGCCAAGTACTAAAAGCGGCATTTGGTCACATTTATCTCAATCCTTCCTGCAGTTTTTAAAATATCCTAAACATCCCAATTTCTAGGCCTGAGCCATATTTTGGAGCCAAATTCTGGCTCTCTGCACGTATTTGCAGTTTAAAATTACGACTTTTTATACCCAACATATGCCAAGTAATGAAAGCAGCAGTGAGTCACATTTTGCACAAACTCCCCTGCAGTTTTCAAAATATCCCAAATATCCCAATTTCGAGGCCTGAGCCATATTTTAAAGCCAAATTCTGCCTCTCTGCACGTATTGGCAGTTTGAAATAAGGACTTTTTTATACCCAACATATGCCAAGTACTTAAAGCGGCGTTTGGTCACATTTGTCTCAATCCCCCCTGCAGTTTTCAAAATATCCCAAATATCCCAACTTCGAGGCCAGAGCCATATTTTGGAGCCAAATTCTGGCTCCCTTCACGTATTCGCAGTTTGAAATTACGACTTTTTATACCCAACATATGCCTAGTCCTGAAAGCGGCAGTGAGGCACATTTTGCACAAACTCCCCTGCAGTTTTTGAAATATCCCAAATATCCCAATATCAAGGCCTGAGCCATATTTTGGAGCGAAATTCTGGCTCTCTGCACGTATACGCAGTTTGAAATTACGAATTTTTTATACCCAACATATGCCAAATACTGAAAGCGGCGTTTGGTCACATTTGTCTCAATCCCCCCTGCAGTTTTCAAAATATCCCAAACATCCCAATTTCGAGGCCTGAGCTATATTTTGGATTCAAACTCTAGCTCTCTGCACGTATTCACAGTTTGAAATTACGATTTTTTATACCCAACATATTCCAAGTACTGAAAGCGGCGTTTGGTCACATTTGTCCCAAACCTCCCTGCAGTTTTCAAAATATCCCAAACATCCCAATTTCGAGGCCTGAGCCATATTTTGGAGCCAAATTTTGGCTCTATGCACGTATTCGCAGATTTAAATTACGACTTTTTATAGACAACTTATGCTAAGTCGTGAAAGCGGCAGTGATGCACATTTTACACAAACTCCCTTGCAGTTTTCAAAATATACAAAACATCCCAATTTCGAGGCCTGCGCCATATTTTGGAGCCAAATTCTGGCTCTCTGCACGTATTCGCAGTTTTAAATTACGACTTTATATACCCAACATATGCCAAGCACTGAAAGCGGGGGCCGGTCACATTCGTCCCAAACCTCCCTACAGTTTTCAAAATATCCCAAACATCCCAATTTCGAGGCCTGAGCCATATTTGGGAGCCAAATTTTGGCTCTATGCACGTGTTTGCATATTGAAATTACGACTTTTTATGCCCAACATATGCCAAGTCGTGAAAGCGGCAGTGAGTCACATTTTGCACAAACTCCCTTGCAGTTTTCAAAATATACAAAACATCCCAATTTCGAGGCCTGAGCCATATTTCGGAGGCAAATTCTGGCTCTCTGCACGTATTCGCAGTTTGAAATTCCATTTTTTTTACCCAACATACCCCAAGTACAGTTAGCAGCAGTGAGTCACATTTTGCACAAACTCCCCTGCAGTTTTCGAAATATCTGAAATATCCCAATTTCGAGGCCTGAGCCATATTTTGGAGCCAAATTCTGGCTCTCTGCACGTATTCGCAGTTTGAAATTACGACTTTTTAAACCCAACATATGCCAAGTACTGAAAGCGGCAGTGAGTCACATTTTGCACAAACCCCCCTGCAGTTTTCAAAATATCCCAAACATCCCAATTTCAAGGCCAGAGCCATATTTTGGAGCCAAATTCTGGCTCTATGCACGTATTCCCAGTTTAAAATTACGACTTTTTATACCCGACATATGCCAAGTACTGATAGCAGCATTAAGTCACATTTTGCACAAACTCTTCTGCAGTTTTCAAAATATCCCAAACATCCCAATTTCGAAACCTTAGCCTTATTTTGGAGCCAAATTCTGGCCCTCTGCACGTATTCGCAGTTTGAAATTACGACTTTTTTATACCAAACATATGTGAAGAACTGAAAGCGGCGTTTGGTCACATTTGTCCCAAACCCCCCTGCAGTTTTCAAAATATTCCAAACTACCCAATTTCGAGGCCTGAGCCATATTTTGGAGCCAAATTCTGGCTCTCTGCACGTATTCGCAGTTTGATATTACGACTTTTTATACCCAACATATGCCAAGTACTGAAAGCGGCAGTGAGTCACATTTTGAACAAACCCCCCTGCAGTTTTCAAAATATCCCAAATATCCCAATTTCGAGGCCTGAGCCATATTTTGGAGCCAAATTCTGGCTCTCTGCACGTATTCGCAGTATGATATTACGACTTTTTATACCCAACATATGCCAAGTACTGATAGCGGCAGTGAGTCACATTTTGCACAAACTCCCCTGCAGTTTTCAAAATATCCCAAACATCACAATTTCGAGGCCTGAGCCATATTTTGGAGCCAAATTCTGGCTCTCTGCACGTTTTCGCAGTTTGAAATTACGATTTTTCATACCCAACATATGCGAAGTACTGAAAGCGGCGTTTGGTCACATTTGTCCCAAACCCCCCTGCAGTTTTCAAAATATTCCAAACAACCCAATTTCGAGGCCTGAGCCATATTTTGGAGCCAAATTCTGGCCCTCTGCACGTATTCGCAGTTTGATATTACGACGTTTTATGCTTAACATATGCGAAGTTCTGAAAGCGGCAGTGAGTCACATTTTGCACAAACTCCCCTGCAGTTTTCAAAATATCCTAAACATCCCAATTTCGAGGCCCTGGGCCATATTTTGGAGCCAAATTCTGGCTCTCTGCATGTATTCGCAGTTTGAAATTACGACTTTTTATACCCAACATATGCCAAGTACTGAAAGCGGCGTTTGGTCATATGTGTCCTAAACCCCCCTGCAGTTTTCAAAATATCCCAAACATCCTAATTTCAAGGCCTGAGCCATATTTTGGAGCCAAATTCAGGCTCAATGCACGTATTCACAGTATAAAATTACGACTTTTTATACCCAACATATGCCTAGTCCTGACAGCAACAGTGAGTCACATTTTGCACAAACTCCCCTGCAGTTTTCGAAATATCCCATATATCCCAATTTCGAGGCCTGAGCCATATTTTGAAGCCAAATTCTTGCTCTCTGCACGTATTCGCAGTTTGAAATTACGACTTTTTTATACCCAACATAAGCCAAGTACTGAAAGCAACGTTTGGTCACATTTGTCTCACTCCTTCCTGCAGTTTTCAAAATATCCCAAACATCGAAATTTCGAGGCCTGAGCCATATTTTGGAGCCAAATTCTGGCTCTCTGCACGTATTTGCAGTTTGAAATTACGACTTTTTTATACCCAACATAAGCCAAGTACTGAAAGCAACGTTTGGTCACATTTGTCTCACTCCTTCCTGTAGTTTTCAAAATATCCCAAACATCGAAATTTCGAGGCCTGAGCCATATTTTGGAGCCAAATTCTGGCTCTCTGCACGTATTCGCAGTTTGAAATTACGACTTTATATACCCAACATATGCCAAGTACTGAAAGCGGGGGCCAGTCACATTCGTCCCAAACCTCCCTGCAGTTTTCAAAATATCCCAAACATCCCAATTTCGAGGCCTGAGCCATATTCTGGAGCAAAATTCCGGCTCTCTGCAGGTATTCGCAGTTTGAAATAAGGACTTTTTTATACCCAACATATGCCAAGTACTGAAAGCGGCTTTTGGTCACATTTGTCTCAATCCCCCCTGCAGTTTTCAAAATATCCCAAATATCCCAATTTCGAGGCCTGAGCCATATTTTGGAGCCAAATTTTGGCTCTATGCACGTATTCGCAGATTTAAATTACGACTTTTTATACCCAACATATGCCAAGTCCTTCAAGCGGCAGTGAGGCACATTTTGCACAAACTCCCTTGCAGTTTTTGAAATATCCCAAATATCCCAATTTCGAGGCCTGAGCCATATTTTGAAGCCAAATTCTGGCTCTCTGCACGTATTCGCAGTTTCAAAATACGAACTTTTTATACCCAACATATGCCAAGTCGTGAAAGCGGCAGTGAGTCACATTTTGCACAAACTCCCTTGCAGTTTTCAAAATATCCAAAACATCACAATTTCGAGGCCTGAGCCATATTTTGGAGCCAAATTTTGGCTCTCTGCACGTATTCGCAGTTTGAAATTACGACTTTATTTACCCAACATATGCCAAATACTGAAAGCGGGGGGCGGTCACATTCGTCCCAAACCTCCCTGCAGTTTTCAAAATATCCCAAACAACCCAATTTCGAGGCCTGATTCATATTTTGGAGGCAAATTGTGGCTCTCTGCACGTATTCGCCGTTTGAA
Organism: Procambarus clarkii; assembly: GCF_040958095.1. Taxonomy (NCBI): domain Eukaryota; kingdom Metazoa; phylum Arthropoda; class Malacostraca; order Decapoda; family Cambaridae; genus Procambarus; species Procambarus clarkii. Next base: position 34,194,215 of record NC_091206.1, on the reverse strand, counting down.
ATTCCATTTTTTTTTACGCAACATATGCCAAGTACAGATAGCGGCAGTGAGTCACATTTTGCACAATCTCCCTTGCAGTTTTCAAAATATCTCAAATATCCCAATTTCGAGGCCTGAACGATATTTTGGAGCCGAATTCTGACTCTCTGCACGCATTCGCAGTTTGAAATTACGACTTTATATACCCAACATATGCCAATTACTGAAAGCGGGGGCGGTCATATTCGTCCCAAACCTCCCTGCAGTTTTCAAAATATCTCAAACATATCAATTTCGAGGCATGAGCCATATTTTGGAGCCAAATTCTGGCTCAATGCACGTATTCGCAGATTGAAATTACGACTTTTTATACCCAACATATGCCAAGTCCTGTAAGCGGCAGCGAGTCAAATTTTGCACAAACTCCCCTGCAGTTTTCGAAATATCCCAAATATCCCAATTTCGAAGCCTAAGCCATATTTTGATGCCAAATTCTTGCTCTCTGCACGTATTCGCAGTTTGAAATTACGACTTCTTTATACCCAACATATGCCAAGTACTGAAAGCGGCGTTTGATCACATTTATCTCAATCCTTCCTGCAGTTTTCAAAATATCTCAAATATCCCAATTTCGAGGCATAAACGATATTTTAGAGCCAAATTCTGACTCTCTGCACGTATTCGCAGTTTGAAATTACGACTATATATACCCAACATATGCCAAGTACTGAAAGCGGCGTTTGGTCACATTTGTCTCAATCCCCCCTGCAGTTTTCAAAATATCCCAAACATCCCAATTTCGAGGCCTGAGCTATATTTTGGATCCAAACTCTGGCGCTCTGCACGTATTCACAGTTTGAAATTACGATTTTTTATACCCAACATATTCCAAGTACTGAGAGCGGCGTTTGGTCACATTTGTCCCAAACCTCCCTGCAGTTCTCAAAATATCCTAAACATCCCAATTTCGAGGCCTGAGCCATATTTTGGAGCCAAATTTTGGCTCTATGCACGTATTCGCAGATTTAAATTACGACTTTTTATACCCAACATATTCCAAGTCGTGAAAGCGGCAGTGAGTCACATTTTGCACAAACTCCCTTGCAGTTTTCGAAATATCCCAAATATCCCAATTTCGAGGCCTCAGCCATATTTTGGAGCCAAATTCTGGCTCTCTGCATGTATTCGCAGTTTGAAATTACGAATTTATATACCCAACATATGCCAAGTACTGAAAGCGGGGGGCGGTCACATTCGTCTCAAACCTCCCTGCAGTTTTCAAATTATCCCAAACATACCAATTTCGAGGCCTGAGCCAAATTTGGAGCCAAATTCTGGCTCTGTGCACGTATTCGTAGATTGAAATTACGACTTTTTTTACCCAACATATGCCAAGTCCTGAAAGCGGGAGTGAGTCATATTTTGCACAAACTCCCCTGCAGTTTTCAAAATATCCCAAATATCCCAATTTCGAGGCCTGAGCCATATTTTGGAGCCAAATTTTGGCTCTCTGCACGTATTCGCAGTTTGAAATTACGATTTTTTATACCCAACATATTCCAAGTACTGAAAGCGGCGTTTGGTCACATTTGTCCCAAACCTCCATGCAGTTTTCAAAATATCCCAAACATCCCAATTTCGAGGCCTGAGCCATATTTTGGAGCCAAATTTTGGCTCTATGCACTTATTCACAGATTTAAATTACGACTTTTTATACGAAACATATGCCAAGTCGTGAAAGCGGCAGAGAGGCACATTTTGCACAAACTCCCCTGCAGTTTTTAAAATATCCTAAATATCCCAATTTCGAGGCCTGAGCCATATTTTGAAGCCAATTTCTGGCTCTCTGCACGTATTCGCAGTTTCAAAATACGAATTTTTTATACCCAACATATGCGAAGTACTGAAAGCGGCATTTTGTCACATTTGTCCCAAACCTCCCTGCAGTTTTCAAAATATCCAAAAGATCCTAATTTCGAGGCCTGAGCCATATTTTGGAGCCAAATTTTGGCTCTATGCACGTATTCGCAGATTTAAATTACGACTTTTTATACCCAACATATGCCAAGTCGTGAAAGCGGCAGTGAGTCACATATTGCACAAACTCCCTTACAGTTTTCAAAATATATAAAACATCCCAATTTCGAGGCCTGAGACATATTTTGGAGCCAAATTCTGGCTCTCTGCACGTATTCGCAGTTTGAAATTCTATTTTTTTTTACCCAACATATGCCAAGTACAGATAGGCGGCAGTGAGTCACATTTTACACAAACTGCCTTGCAGTTTTCAAAATATCTCAAATATCCGAATTTCGAGGCATGAACGATATTTTGGAGCCAAATTCTGACTCTCTGCACGTATTCGCAGTTTGAAATTACGACTTTATATACCCAACATATGCCAATTACTGAAAGCGGGGGGCGGTCAGATTCGTCCCAAACCTCCCTGCAGTTTTCAAAATATCCCAAACATACCAATTTCGAGGCCTGAGCCATATTTTGGAGCCAAATTCTGGCTCTCTGCACTTATTCGCAGTTTGAAATTACGACTTTTTTTACCCAACATATGCCAAGTCCTGAAAGCGGCAGAGTCACAATTGTCCCAAACCTCCCTGCAGTTTTCAAAATATCCAAAACAACCCAATTTCGAGGCCTGAGCCATATTTTGGAGCCAAATTCTGGCTCTCTGCACGTATTCGCATTTTGAAATTACGACTTATTATACCCAACATATGCTTAGTCCTGAAAGCGGCAGCGAGGCACATTTAGCACAAACTCCCCTGCAGTTTTTGAAATATCCCAAATATCCCAATATCGAGGCCTGAGCCATATTTTGAAGCTAAATTCTGGCTCTTTGCACCTATTCGCAGTTTGAAATTACGACTTTTTTATACCCAACATATGCTAAGTACTGAAAGCGGCGTTTTGTCACATTTGTCCCAAACCTCCATGCAATTTTCAAAATATCCCAAACATCCCAATATCGAGGCCTGAGCCATATTTTGGAGCGATATTCTGGCTCTCTGCACGTATTCGCAGTTTGAAATTGCGAATTTTTATACCCAACATATGCCAAGTACTGAAAGCGGCAATAAGTCACATTTTGCACAAACTCCCCTGCAGTTTTCAAAATATCCCAAACATCCCAATTTCAAGGCCTGAGCCATATTTTGGAGCCAAATTCTGGCTCTCTGCACGTATTCGCAGTTTGAAATTACGAATTTTTTATACCCAACATATGCCAAGTACAGAAAGCGGCGTTTGGTCACATTTGTCTCAATCCCCCTTGCAGTTTCAAAATATCCCAAACATCCTAATTTCGAGGCCTGAGCTATATTTTGGATCCAAACTCTGGCGCTCTGCACGTATTCACAGTTTGAAATTACGATTTTTTATACCCCACATATTCCATGTACTGAAAGCGGCGTTTGGTCACATTTGTCTCAATCCCCCCTGCAATTTTCAAAATATCCCAAACATCCCAATTTCGAGGCCTGAGCAATATTTTGGAGCCAAATTCTGGCTCTCTGCACGTATTCGCAGTTTGAAATTACGACTTTTTTATACCCAACATATGCCAAGTACAGAAAGCGGCGTTTAGTCACATTTGTCTCAATCCCCCCTGCAGTTTTCAAAATATCCCAAACATCCCAATTTCGCGGCCTGAGCCATATTTTGGATCCAAATTTTGGCTCTGTGCACGTATTCGTAGATTGAAATTACGATTTTTTTACCCAACATATGCCAAGTCCTGAAAGCGGCAGTGAGTCACATTTTGCACAAACTCCCCTGCAGTTTTCAAAATATCCCAAATACCCCAATTTCGATGCCTGAGCCATATTTTGGGGCCAAATTCTGGCTCTCTGCACGTATTCGCAGTTTGAAATTACGACTTTTTATACCCAACATATGCCAAGTACTGAAAGCAGCGTTTGGTCACATTTCTCTCAATCCTTCCTGCAGTTTTCAAAATATCCCAAACATCCCAATTTCTAGGCCTGAGCCCTATTTTGGAGCCAAATTCTGGCTCTCTGCACGTATTCGCAGTTTGAAATTACGACTTTTTATACCCAACATATGCCAAGTAATGAAAGCGGCAGTGAATCACATTTTGCACAAACTCCACTGCAGTTTTCAAAATATCCCAAATATCCCAATTTCGAGGCCTTAGCCATATTTTGAAGCCAAATTCTGGCTCTCTGCACGTATTCGCAGTTTGATACGACTTTTTATACCCAACATATGCCAAGTACTGAAAGCGGCAGTGAGTGACATTTTGCACAAACTCCCCTGCAGTTTTTGAAATATCCCAAATATCCCAATTTCGAGGCCTAAGCCATATTTTGAAGCCAAATTCTGGCTCTCTGCACGTATTCGCAGTTTGAAAATACGACATTTTTATACCCAACATATGTGAAGTACTGTAAGCGGCGTTTTGTCACATTTGTCCCAAACCTCCCTGCAGTTTTCAAAATATGCCAAACATCCCAATATCGCGGCCAAGCCATATTTTGGAGCCAAATTCTGGCTCTCTGCACGTATTCGCAGTTTGAAATTACGACTTTATATACCCAACATATACCAAGTACTGAAAGCGGGGGGCGGTCAGATTCGTCCCAAACCTCCCTGCAGTTTTCAAAATATCCCAAACATACCAATTTCGAGGCCTGAGCCATATTTTGGAGCCAAATTCTGGCTCTCTGCACTTATTCGCAGTTTGAATTTACGACTTTTTTTACCCAACATATGCCAAGTCCTGAAAGCGGCAGAGTCACAATTGTCCCAAACCTCCCTGCAGTTTTCAAAATATCCAAAACAACCCAATTTCGAGGCCTGAGCCATATTTTGGAGCCAAATTCTGGCTCTCTGCACGTATTCGCATTTTGAAATTACGATTTTTTATACCCAACATATTCCAAGTACTGAAAGCGGCGTTTGGTCACATTTGTCCCAAACCTCCATGCAGTTTTCAAAATATCCCAAACATCCCAATTTCGAGGCCTGAGCCATATTTTGGAGCCAAATTTTGGCTCTATGCACTTATTCACAGATTTAAATTACGACTTTTTATACGAAACATATGCCAAGTCGTGAAAGCGGCAGAGAGGCACATTTTGCACAAACTCCCCTGCAGTTTTTAAAATATCCCAAATATCCCAATTTCGAGGCCTGAGCCATATTTTGAAGCCAATTTCTGGCTCTCTGCACGTATTCGCAGTTTCAAAATACGAATTTTTTATACCCAACATATGCGAAGTACTGAAAGCGGCATTTTGTCACATTTGTCCCAAACCTCCCTGCAGTTTTCAAAATATCCAAAACATCCTAATTTCGAGGCCTGAGCCATATTTTGGAGCCAAATTTTGGCTCTATGCACGTATTCGCAGATTTAAATTACGACTTTTTATACCCAACATATGCCAAGTCGTGAAAGCGGCAGTGAGTCACATATTGCACAAACTCCCTTACAGTTTTCAAAATATATAAAACATCCCAATTTCGAGGCCTGAGACATATTTTGGAGCCAAATTCTGGCTCTCTGCACGTATTCGCAGTTTGAAATTCTATTTTTTTTTTACCCAACATATGCCAAGTACAGATAGGCGGCAGTGAGTCACATTTTACACAAACTGCCTTGCAGTTTTCAAAATATCTCAAATATCCGAATTTCGAGGCATGAACGATATTTTGGAGCCAAATTCTGACTCTCTGCACGTATTCGCAGTTTGAAATTACGACTTTATATACCCAACATATGCCAATTACTGAAAGCGGGGGGCGGTCAGATTCGTCCCAAACCTCCCTGCAGTTTTCAAAATATCCCAAACATACCAATTTCGAGGCCTGAGCCATATTTTGGAGCCAAATTCTGGCTCTCTGCACTTATTCGCAGTTTGAAATTACGACTTTTTTTACCCAACATATGCCAAGTCCTGAAAGCGGCAGAGTCACAATTGTCCCAAACCTCCCTGCAGTTTTCAAAATATCCAAAACAACCCAATTTCGAGGCCTGAGCCATATTTTGGAGCCAAATTCTGGCTCTCTGCACGTATTCGCATTTTGAAATTACGACTTTTTATACCCAACATATGCTTAGTCCTGAAAGCGGCAGCGAGGCACATTTAGCACAAACTCCCCTGCAGTTTTTGAAATATCCCAAATATCCCAATATCGAGGCCTGAGCCATATTTTGAAGCTAAATTCTGGCTCTTTGCACCTATTCGCAGTTTGAAATTACGACTTTTTTATACCCAACATATGCTAAGTACTGAAAGCGGCGTTTTGTCACATTTGTCCCAAACCTCCATGCAATTTTCAAAATATCCCAAACATCCCAATATCGAGGCCTGAGCCATATTTTGGAGCGATATTCTGGCTCTCTGCACGTATTCGCAGTTTGAAATTGCGAATTTTTATACCCAACATATGCCAAGTACTGAAAGCGGCAATAAGTCACATTTTGCACAAACTCCCCTGCAGTTTTCAAAATATCCCAAACATCCCAATTTCAAGGCCTGAGCCAAATTTTGGAGCCAAATTCTGGCTCTCTGCACGTATTCGCAGTTTGAAATTACGAATTTTTTATACCCAACATATGCCAAGTACAGAAAGCGGCGTTTGGTCACATTTGTCTCAATCCCCCTTGCAGTTTCAAAATATCCCAAACATCCTAATTTCGAGGCCTGAGCTATATTTTGGATCCAAACTCTGGCGCTCTGCACGTATTCACAGTTTGAAATTACGATTTTTTATACCCCACATATTCCATGTACTGAAAGCGGCGTTTGGTCACATTTGTCTCAATCCCCCCTGCAATTTTCAAAATATCCCAAACATCCCAATTTCGAGGCCTGAGCAATATTTTGGAGCCAAATTCTGGCTCTCTGCACGTATTCGCATTTTGAAATTACGACTTTTTTATACCCAACATATGCCAAGAACAGAAAGCGGCGTTTAGTCACATTTGTCTCAATCCCCCCTGCAGTTTTCAAAATATCCCAAACATCCCAATTTCGTGGCCTGAGCCATATTTTGGAGCCAAATTTTGGCTCTGTGCACGTATTCGTAGATTGAAATTACGATTTTTTTACCCAACATATGCCAAGTCCTGAAAGCGGCAGTGAGTCACATTTTGCACAAACTCCCCTGCAGTTTTCAAAATATCCCAAATACCCCAATTTCGATGCCTGAGCCATATTTTGGAGCCAAATTCTGGCTCTCTGCACGTATTCGCAGTTTGAAATTACGACTTTTTATACCCAACATATGCCAAGTACTGAAAGCAGCGTTTGGTCACATTTCTCTCAATCCTTCCTGCAGTTTTCAAAATATCCCAAACATCCAAATTTCTAGGCCTGAGCCCTATTTTGGAGCCAAATTCTGGCTCTCTGCACGTATTCGCAGTTTGAAATTACGACTTTTTATACCCAACATATGCCAAGTAATGAAAGCGGCAGTGAATCACATTTTGCACAAACTCCACTGCAGTTTTCAAAATATCCCAAATATCCCAATTTCGAGGCCTTAGCCATATTTTGAAGCCAAATTCTGGCTCTCTGCACGTATTCGCAGTTTGATACGACTTTTTATACCCAACATATGCCAAGTACTGAAAGCGGCAGTGAGTGACATTTTGAACAAACTAACCTGCAGTTTTCAAAATATCCCAAATATCCCAATTTCGAGGCCTGAGCCATATTTTGCAGCCAAATTCTGGTTCCCTGCACGTATTCGCAGTTTGAAATTACGACTTTTATACCCAACATATGCCAAGTCCTTAAAGCGGCAGTGAGGCACATTTTGCACAAACTCCCCTGCAGTTTTTGAAATATCCCAAATATCCCAATTTCGAGGCCTAAGCCATATTTTGAAGCCAAATTCTGGCTCTCTGCACGTATTCGCAGTTTGAAAATACGACATTTTTATACCCAACATATGCGAAGTACTGAAAGCGGCGTTTTGTCACATTTGTCCCAAACCTCCCTGCAGTTTTCAAAATATCCCAAACATCCCAATATCGAGGCCAGATCCATATTTTGGAGCCAAATTCTGGCTCTCAGCACGTATTCGCAGTTTGAAATTACGACTCTATATACCTAACATATACCAAGTACTGAAAGCGGCGTTTGGTCACATTTGTCCCAAACCTCCCTGCAGTTTTCAAAATATCCAAAACATCCCAATTTCCAGGCCTGAGCCATATTTTGGAGCCAAATTGTGACTCTATGCATGTATTCGCAGTTTGAAATTACGACTTTTATACCCAACATATGCCAAGTCCTGAAAGCGGCAGTGAGTCACATTTTGCACAAACTCCCCTGCAGTTTTCGAAATATCCCAAATATCCTAATTTCGAGTCGTGAGCCATATTTTGGAGTCAAATTCTGGCTCTCTGCACGTGTTCGCAGTTTGAAATTACGAATTTTATTCCCAACATATGCCAAGTACTGAAAGCGGCGTTTGGTCACATGTGTCTCAGTCCCCCACTGCAGTTTTCAAAATATCTCATACATCCCAATTTCGAGGCCTGAGCCTAATTTTGGAGACAAATTCTGCCTCTCGCGCACGTATTCGCAGTTTGAAATTCCATTTTTTTTTACCCAACATATGCCAAGTACTGAAAGCGGCAGTGAGTCACATTTTGAACAAACTCCCTTGCAGTTTTCAAAATATCCCAAATATCCCAATTTCGAGGCCTGAGCCATATTTTGGAGCCGAATTCTGACTCTGCACGTATTCGCAGTGTAAAATTATGACTTTATATACCCAACATATGCCAAGTACTGAGAGCGGGGGGCAGTCACATTCGTCCCAAACCTCCCTGCAGTTTTCAAAATATCCCAAACATCTCAATATCGAGGCCTGAGCCATATTTTGGAGCCAAATTCTTGCTCTCTGCACGTATTCGCAGTTTGAAATTACGATTTTTTTATACCAAACATAAGCCAAATACTGAAAGCGGCGTTTTGTCACATTTGTGGTCAATCCTTCCTGCAGTTTTCAAAATATCCCAAACATCCAAATTTCGAGGCCTGAGCCATATTTTGGAGCCAAATTCTGGCTCTCTGCACGTATTCGCAGTTTGAAATTACGACTTTTTATACCCAACATATGCCAAGTACTGAAAGCGGCAGTGAGTGACATTTTGCACAAACTCCACTGCAGTGTTCAAAATATTCCAAATATCCCAATTTCGAGGCCTGAGCTATATTTTGCAGCCAAATTCTGGCTCCCTGTAAGTATTCGCAGTTTGAAAATACGAATTTTCTATACCCAACATATGTGAAGTACTGTAAGCGGCGTTTTGTCACATTTGTCCCAAACCTCCCTGCAGTTTTCAAAATATGCCAAACATCCCAATATCGCGGCCAAGCCATATTTTGGAGCCAAATTCTGGCTCTCTGCACGTATTCGCAGTTTGAAATTACAACTTTATATACCCAACATATACCAAGTACTGAGAACGGCGTTTGGTCACATTTGTCTCAAACCTCCCTGCAGTTTTCAAAATATCCAAAACAACCCAATTTCGAGGCCTAAGCCATATTTTGGAGCCAAATTTTGACTCTATGCACGTATTCGCAGATTGAAATTACGACTTTTTATACCCAACATATGCCAAGTCCTGAAAGAGGCAGTGAGTCACATTTTGCACAAACTCCCCTGCAGTTTTCGAAATATCCCAAATATCCCAATTTCGAGGCCAGAACCATATTTTGGAGTCAAATTCTCGCTCTCTGCACATATTCGCAGTTTGAAATTACGAATGTTATACCCAACATATGCCAAGTACTGAAAGGGGCGTTTGGTCACATTTGTCTCAATCCCCCCTGCAGCTTTGAAAATATCCCATACATCCCAATTTCAAGGCCTGAGCCATATTTTGGAGGCAAATTCTGCCTCTCGCGCACGTATTCGCAGTTTGAAATTCCATTTTTTTTTTACCCAACATATGCCAAGTACTGAAAGCGGCATTGAGTCATATTTTGCACAAACTCCCTTGCAGTTTTCAAAATATCCCAAATATCTCAATTTCGAGGTCTGAGCCATATTTTGGAGCCAAATTCTGGCTCTCTGCACATATTCGCAGTTTGCAATTACGACTTTTTATACCCAACATATGCCAAGTACTGAAAGCGGCAGTGAGTGACATTTTGCAAAAACTCCCCTGCAGTGTTCAAAATATTCCAAATATCCCAATTTCGAGGCCTGAGCCATATTTTGGAACCGAATTCTGACTCTCTGCACGTATTCGCAGTTTGAAAATACGACTTTTTTATACCCAACATATGCGAAGTACTGAGAGCGGCGTTTTGTCACATTTGTCCCAAACCTCCCTGCAGTTTTCAAAATATCCCAAACATCCCAATATCGAGGCCAGAGCCATATTTTGGAGCCAAATTCTGGCTCTATGGACGTATTCGCAGTTTGAAATTACGAATCTATATACCCAACATATACCAAGTACTGAAAGCGGCGTTTGGTCACATTTGTCCCAAACCTCCCTGCAGTTTTCAAAATATCCAAAACATCCCAATTTCCAGCCCTGAGCCATATTTTGGAGCCAAATTGTAACTCTATGCATGTATTCGCAGATTGAAATTACGACTTTTTATACCCAACATATGCCAAGTCCTGGAAGCGGCAGTGAGTCACATTTTGCACAAACTCCCCTGCATTTTTCGAAATATCCCAAATATCCCAATTTCGATATCTGAGCCATATTTTGGAGTCAAATTCTGGCTCTCTGCACGTGTTTGCAGTTTGAAATTACGAATTTTATACCCAACATATGCCAAGTACTGAAAGTGGCGTTTGGTCACATGTCTCAATCCCCACTGCAGTTTTCAAAATATCTCATACATCCCAATTTCGAGGCCTGAGCCTAATTTTGGAGGCAAATTCTGCCTCTCGCGCACGTATTCGCAGTTTGAAATTCCATTTTCTTTTACCCAACATATGCCAAGTACTGAAAGCGGCAGTGAGTCACATTTTGAACAAACTCCCGTGCAGTTTTCAAAATATCCCAAATATCCCAATTTCGAGGCCTGAGCCATATTTTGGAGCCGAATTCTGACTCTCTGCACGTATTCGCAGAGTGAAATTATGAATTTATATACCCAACATATGCCAAGTACTGAGATCGGGGGGCAGTCACATTTGTCCCAAACCTCCCTGCAGTTTTCAAAATATCCCAAATATCCCAATTTCGAGGCCAGAGCCATATTTTTGAGCCAAATTCTGGCTCTCTGCACGTATTCGCAGTTTGAAATTACGACTCTATATACCCAACATATTCCAAGTACTGAAAGCGGCGTTTGGCCACATTTGTCCCAAACCTCCCTGCAGTTTTCTAAATATCCCAAATATCCCAATTTCGAGGCCTGAGCCATCATATTGAAGCCAAATTCTGGCTCTCTGCACGTATTAACAGGTTGAAAATACAACTTTTTTATACCCAATATATGTGAAAACCTGAAAGCGGCGTTTTGTCACATTTGCCTCAAACCTCCCTGCAGTTTTCAAAATATCCCAAACATCCCAATATCGAGGCCTGAGCCATATTTTAGAGCCAAATTCTGGCTCTCTGCACGTATTCGCAGTTTGAAATTACGACTTTTTTATACCGAACATATGCCAAGCATTGAAAGCGGCGTTTGGTCACATTTGTCTCAATCCCCCCTGCAGTTTTCAAAATATTCCAAACATCCCAATCTCGAGGCCTGAATCATATTTTGGAGCCAAATTCTGGCTCTCTGCACGTATTCGCAGTTTGAAATTACGACTTTTTATACCCAACATATGCCAAGTACTGAAAGGGGCAGTGAGTCACATTTTGAACAAACTCCCTTGCAGTTTTCAAAATATCCCAAATATCCCAATTTCCAGGCCTGAGCCATATTTTGGAGCCAAATTCTGGCTCTATGCACGTATTCGCAGATTGAAATTACGACTTTTTTTACCCAACATATGCCAAGTCCTGAAAGCGGCAGTGAGTCACGTTTTGCACAAACTCCCCTGCAGTTTTCGAAATATCCCAAATATCCCAATTTCGAGACCTGAGCTATATTTTAAAGCCAAATTCTTGCTCTCTGCACGTATTCGCTGTTTGAAATTACGAATTTTTTTTTTAGCCAACATATGCCAAGTACTGAAAGCAACGTTTGGTCACATTTCTCTCAATCCTTCCTGCAGTTTTCAAAATATCCAAAACATCCAAATTTCGAGGCCTGAGCCATATTTTGGAGCCAAATTCTGGCTCTCTGCACGTATTCGCAGTTTGAAATTACGACTTTTTATACCCAACATATGCCAAGTACTGAAAGCGGGAGTGAGTGACATTTTGCACAAACTCCCCTGCAGTGTTCAAAATATTCCAAATATCCCAATTTCGAGGCCTGAGCCATATTTTGCAGCCAAATTCTGGCTCCCTGCAAGTATTCGCAGATTGAAATTACGACTTTTTATACCCAACATATGCCAAGTCCTGAAAGAGGCAGTGAGTCACATTTTGCACAAACTCCCCTGCAGTTTTCGAAATATCCCAAATATCCCAATTTCGAGGCCAGAGCCATATTTTGGAGTCAAATTCTCGCTCTCTGCACGTATTCGCAGTTTGAAAGTAGGAATGTTATACCCAACATATGCCAAGTACTTAAAGCGGCGTTTAGTCACATTTGTCTCAATCCCCCCTGCAGTTTTCAAAATATCCCATACATCCCAATTTCAAGGCCTTAGCCATATTTTGGAGGCATATTCTGCCTCTCGCGCATGTATTCGAAGTTTGAAATTCCATTTTTTTTTTACCCAACATATGCCAAGTACTGAAAGCGGCAGTGAGTCACATTTTGCACAAACTCCCTTGCAGTTTTCAAAATATCCCAAATATCCCAATTTCGAGGCCTGAGCCATATTTTGGAGCCAAATTCTGGCTCTCTGCACGTATTCGCAGTTTGAAAATACGACTTTTTTATACCCAACATATGCGAAGTACTGAAAGCGGCGTTTTGTCACATTTGTCCCAAACCTCCCTGCAGTTTTCAAAATATCCCAAACATCCCAATATTGAGGCCAGAGCCATATTTTGGAGCCAAATTCTGGCTCTCTGCACGTATTCGCAGTTTGAAATCACGACTTTATATACCCAACATATACCAAGTACTGAAAGCGGCGTTTGGTCACATTTGTCTCAAACCTCCCTGCAGTTTTCAAAATATCCAAAACATCCCAATTTCGAGGCCTGAGCCATATTTTGGAGCCAAATTGTAACTCTATGCATGTATTCGCAGATTGAAATTACGACTTTTTATACCCAACATATGCCAAGTCCTGAAAGCGGCAGTGAGTCACATTTTGCACAAACTCCCCTGCATTTTTCGAAATATCCCAAATATCCCAATTTCGAGATCTGAGCCATATTTTGGAGTCAAATTCTGGCTCTCTGCACGTGTTCGCAGTTTGAAATTACGAATTTCATACCCAACATATGCCAAGTACTGAAAGTGGCGTTTGGTCACATGTCTCAATCCCCACTGCAGTTTTCAAAATATCTCATACATCCCAATTTCGAGGCCTGAGCCTAATTTTGGAGGCAAATTCTGCCTCTCGCGCACGGATTTGCAGTTTGAAATTCCATTTTCTTTTACCCAACATATGCCAAGTACTGAAAGCGGCAGTGAGTCACATTTTGAACAAACTCCCTTGCAGTTTTCAAAATATCCCAAATATCCCAATTTCGAGGCCTGAGCCATATTTTGGAGCCGAATTCTGACTCTCTGCACGTATTCGCAGTGTGAAATTATGACTTTATATACCCAACATATGCCAAGTACTGAGAGCGGGGGGCAGTCACATTCGTCCCAAACCTCCCTGCAGTTTTCAAAATATCCCAAATATCCCAATTTCGAGGCCAGAGCCATATTTTGGAGTCAAATTCTGGCTCTCTGCACGTATTCGCAGTTTGAAATTACGACTCTATATACCCAACATATTCCAAGTACTGAAAGCGGCGTTTGGCCACATTTGTCCCAAACCTCCCTGCAGTTTTCTAAATATCCCAAATATCCCAATTTCGAGGCCTGAGCCATCATATTGAAGCCAAATTCTGGCTCTCTGCACGTAATAACAGTTTGAAAATACAACTTTTTTATACCCAATATATGTGAAAACCTGAAAGCGGCGTTTTGTCACATTTGTCTCAAACCTCCCTGCAGTTTTCAAAATATCCCAAACATCCCAATATCGAGGCCTGAGCCATATTTTGAAGCCAAATTCTGGCTTTCTGCACGTATTCGCAGTTTGAAATTACGACTTTTTTATACCGAACATATGCCAAGCACTGAAAGCGGCGTTTGGTCACATTTGTCTCAATCCCCCCTGCAGTTTTCAAAATATTCCAAACATCCCAATCTCGAGGCCTGAGTCATATTTTGGGGCCAAATTCTGGCTCTCTGCACGTATTCGCAGTTTGAAATTACGACTTTTTATACCCAACATATGCCAAGTACTGAAAGGGGTAGTGAGTCACATTTTGAACAAACTCCCTTGCAGTTTTCAAAATATCCCAAATATCCCAATTTCCAGGCCTGAGCCATATTTTGGAGCCAAATTCTGGCTCTATGCACGTATTCGCAGATTGAAATTACGACTATTTTTACCCAACATATGCCAAGTCCTGAAAGCGGCAGTGAGTCACATTTTGCACAAACTCCCCTGCAGTTTTCGAAATATCCCAAATATCCCAATTTCGAGGCCTGAACCATATTTTGAAGCCAAATTCTGGCTCTCTGCACGTATTCGCAGTTTGAAATTACGATTTTTTTATACCCAACATATGCCAAGTACTGAAAGCGGCGTTTTGTCACATTTGTGGTCAATCCTTCACGCAGTTTTCAAAATATCCCAAACATCCAAATTTCGAGGCCTGAGCCATATTTTGGAGCCAAATTCTGGCTCTCTGCACGAATTCGCAGTTTGAAATTACGACTTTTTATACCCAACATATGCCAAGTACTGAAAGCGGGAGTGAGTGACATTTTGCACAAACTCCCCTGCAGTGTTCAAATAATCCAAATATCCCAATTTCGAGGCCTGAGCCATATTTTGCAGCCAAATTCTGGCTCCCTGCAAGTATTCGCAGATTGAAATTACGACTTTTTATACCCAACATATGCCAAGTCCTGAAAGAGGCAGTGAGTCACATTTTGCACAAACTCCCCTGCAGTTTTCGAAATATCCCAAATATCCCAATTTCGAGGCCAGTGCCATATTTTGGAGTCAAATTCTCGCTCTCTGCAAGTATTCGCAGTTTGAAAGTAGGAATGTTATACCCAACATATGCCAAGTACTGAAAGCGGCGTTTAGTCACATTTGTCTCAATCCCCCCTGCAGTTTTCAAAATATCCCATACATCCCAATTTCAAGGCCTGAGCCATATTTTGGAGGCAAATTCTGCCTCTCGCGCATGTATTCGAAGTTTGAAATTCCATTTTTTTTTTACCCAACATATGCCAAGTACTGAAAGCGGCAGTGAGTCACATTTTGAACAAACTCCCTTGCAGTTTTCAAAATATCCAAAACATCCCAATTTCGAGGCCTGAGCCATATTTTGGAGCCAAATTTTGACTCTATGCACGTATTCGCAGATTGAAATAACGACTTTTTATATCCAACATATACCAAGTACTGAAAGCGGCGTTAGGTCACATTTGTCTCAATTCCCCCTGCAGTTTTCAAAATATCTCATACATCCCAATTTCGAGGCCTGCGCCTAATTTTGGAGGCAAATTCTGCCTCTCGCGCACGTATTCGCAGTTTAAAATTCAATTTTCTTTTACCCAACATATGCCAAGTACTGAAAGCGGCAGTGAGTCACATTTTGAACAAACTCCCTTGCAGTTTTCAAAATATCCCAAATATTCCAATTTCGAGGCCTGAGCCATATTTTGGAGCCAAATTCTGGCTCTCTGCACGTATTCGCAGTTTGAAAATACGACTTTTTTATAGCCAACATATGCGAAGTACTGAAAGCGGCGTTTTGTCACATTTGTCCCAAACCTCCCTGCAGTTTTCAAAATATCCCAAACATCCCAATATCGAGGCCAGAGCCATATTTTGGAGCCAAATTCTGGCTCTCTGCACGTATTCGCAGTTTGAAATTACGACTTTATATACCCAACATATGCCAAGTACTGAAAGCGGCGTTTGGTCACAATTGTCTCAAACCTCCCTGCAGTTTTCAAAATATCCAAAACATCCCAATTTCGAGGCCTGAGCCATATTTTGGAGCCAAGTTTTGACTCTATGCACGTATTCGCAGATTGAAATTACGACTTTTTATACCCAACATATACCAAGTACTGAAAGCGGCGTTTGGTCACATTTGTCTCAATTCCCCCTGCAGTTTTCAAAATATCCCATACATCCGAATTTCGAGGCCTGAGCCATATTTTGGAGACAAATTCTGCCTCTCGCACACGTATTCGCAGTTTGAAATTCCATTTTTTTTTACCCAACATATGCCAAGTACTGAAAGCGGCAGTGAGTCACATTTTGCACAAACTCCCTTGCACTTTTCAAAATATCCCAAATATCCCAATTTCGAGGCCTGAGCCATATTTTGGAGCCGAATTCTGACTCTCTGCACGTATTCGCAGTGTGAAATTATGACTTTATATACCCAACATATGCCAAGTACTGAGAGCGGGGGGCAGTCACATTCGTCCCAAACCTCCCTGCAGTTTTCAAAATATCCCAAATATCCCAATTTCGAGGCCAGAGCCATATTTTGGAGCCAAATTCTGGCTCTCTGCACGTATTCGCAGTTTGAAATTACGACTCTATATACCCAACATATTCCAAGTACTGAAAGCGGCGTTTGGCCACATTTGTCCCAAACCTCCCTGCAGTTTTCTAAATATCTCAAATATCCCAATTTCGAGGCCTGAGCCATCATATTGAAGCCAAATTCTGGCTCTCTGCACGTAATAACAGTTTGAAAATACAACTTTTTTATACCCAATATATGTGAAAACCTGAAAGCGGCGTTTTGTCACATTTGTCTCAAACCTCCCTGCAGTTTTCAAAATATCCCAAACATCCCAATATCGAGGCCTGAGCCATATTTTGAAGCCAAATTCTGGCTCTCTGCACGTATTCGCAGTTTGAAATTACGACTTTTTTATACCGAACATATGCCAAGCACTGAAAGCGGCGTTTGGTCACATTTGTCTCAATCCCCCCTGCAGTTTTCAAAATATTCCAAACATCCCAATCTCGAGGCCTGAGTCATATTTTGGAGCCAAATTCTGGCTCTCTGCACGTATTCGCAGTTTGAAATTACGACTTTTTATACCCAACATATGCCAAGTACTGAAAGGGGTAGTGAGTCACATTTTGAACAAACTCCCTTGCAGTTTTCAAAATATCCCAAATATCCCAATTTCCAGGCCTGAGCCATATTTTGGAGCCAAATTCTGGCTCTATGCACGTATTCGCAGATTGAAATTACGACTATTTTTACCCAACATATGCCAAGTCCTGAAAGCGGCAGTGAGTCACATTTTGCACAAACTCCCCTGCAGTTTTCGAAATATCCCAAATATCCCAATTTCGAGGCCTGAACCATATTTTGAAGCCAAATTCTGGCTCTCTGCACGTATTCGCAGTTTGAAATTACGATTTTTTTATACCCAACATATGCCAAGTACTGAAAGCGGCGTTTTGTCACATTTGTGGTCAATCCTTCACGCAGTTTTCAAAATATCCCAAACATCCAAATTTCGAGGCCTGAGCCATATTTTGGAGCCAAATTCTGGCTCTCTGCACGAATTCGCAGTTTGAAATTACGACTTTTTATACCCAACATATGCCAAGTACTGAAAGCGGGAGTGAGTGACATTTTGCACAAACTCCCCTGCAGTGTTCAAAATATTCCAAATATCCCAATTTCGTGGCCTGAGCCATATTTTGCAGCCAAATTCTGGCTCCCTGCAAGTATTCGCAGATTGAAATTACGACTTTTTATACCCAACATATGCCAAGTCCTGAAAGAGGCAGTGAGTCACATTTTGCACAAACTCCCCTGCAGTTTTCGAAATATCCCAAATATCCCAATTTCGAGGCCAGAGCCATATTTTGGAGTCAAATTCTCGCTCTCTGCAAGTATTCGCAGTTTGAAAGTAGGAATGTTATACCCAACATATGCCAAGTACTGAAAGCGGCGTTTAGTCACATTTGTCTCAATCCCCCCTGCAGTTTTCAAAATATCCCATACATCCCAATTTCAAGGCCTGAGCCATATTTTGGAGGCAAATTCTGCCTCTCGCGCATGTATTCGAAGTTTGAAATTCCATTTTTTTTTTACCCAACATATGCCAAGTACTGAAAGCGGCAGTGAGTCACATTTTGAACAAACTCCCTTGCAGTTTTCAAAATATCCAAAACATCCCAATTTCGAGGCCTGAGCCATATTTTGGAGCCAAATTTTGACTCTATGCACGTATTCGCAGATTGAAATAACGACTTTTTATACCCAACATATACCAAGTACTGAAAGCGGCGTTAGGTCACATTTGTCTCAATTCCCCCTGCAGTTTTCAAAATATCTCATACATCCCAATTTCGAGGCCTGCGCCTAATTTTGGAGGCAAATTCTGCCTCTCGCGCACGTATTCGCAGTTTGAAATTCAATTTTCTTTTACCCAACATATGCCAAGTACTGAAAGCGGCAGTGAGTCACATTTTGAACAAACTCCCTTGCAGTTTTCAAAATATCCCAAATATTCCAATTTCGAGGCCTGAGCCATATTTTGGAGCCAAATTCTGGCTCTCTGCACGTATTCGCAGTTTGAAAATACGACTTTTTTATAGCCAACATATGCGAAGTACTGAAAGCGGCGTTTTGTCACATTTGTCCCAAACCTCCCTGCAGTTTTCAAAATATCCCAAACATCCCAATATCGAGGCCAGAGCCATATTTTGGAGCCAAATTCTGGCTCTCTGCACGTATTCGCAGTTTGAAATTACGACTTTATATACCCAACATATGCCAAGTACTGAAAGCGGCGTTTGGTCACAATTGTCTCAAACCTCCCTGCAGTTTTCAAAATATCCAAAACATCCCAATTTCGAGGCCTGAGCCATATTTTGGAGCCAAGTTTTGACTCTATGCACGTATTCGCAGATTGAAATTACGACTTTTTATACCCAACATATACCAAGTACTGAAAGCGGCGTTTGGTCACATTTGTCTCAATTCCCCCTGCAGTTTTCAAAATATCCCATACATCCGAATTTCGAGGCCTGAGCCATATTTTGGAGACAAATTCTGCCTCTCGCACACGTATTCGCAGTTTGAAATTCCATTTTTTTTTACCCAACATATGCCAAGTACTGAAAGCGGCAGTGAGTCACATTTTGCACAAACTCCCTTGCACTTTTCAAAATATCCCAAATATCCCAATTTCGAGGCCTGAGCCATATTTTGGAACCGAATTCTGACTCTCTGCACGTATTCGCATTGTGAAATTATGACTTTATATACCCAACATATGCCAAGTACTGAAAGCGGGGGTTATCTTGAGGTTATCTTGAGATGATTTCGGGGCTTTTAGTGTCCCCGCGGCCCGGTCCTCGACCAGGTCTCCACCCCCAGGAAGCAGCCCGTGACAGCTGACTAACTCCCAGGGACCTATATACTGCAAGGTAACAGGGGCATTCAGGGTGAAAGAAACTTTGCCCATTTGTTTCTGCCTCGTGCGGGAATCGAACCCGCGCCACAGAATTACGAGTCCTGCGCGCTATCCACCAGGCTACGAGGCCCCCCTCGTAGGGGGGCGGTCACATTCCTCCCATACCTCCCTGCAGTTTTCAAAATATCCCAAATATCCCAATTTCGAGGCCTGAGCCATATTTTGGAGCCAAATTCTGGCTCTCTGCACGTATTCGCAGTTTGAAATTGCGACTTTTTTATACCCAACATATGACAAGTACTGAAAGCGGCAGTGAGTCAAATTTTGCAAAAACTCCCCTGCACTTTTCGAAATATCTCAAATATCCCAATTTCGAGGCCTGAGCCATATTTTGAAGCCAAATTCTTGCTCTCTGCACGTATTCGCAGTTTGAAATTACGACTTTTTTATACCCAACATATGCCAAGTACTGAAAGCGGCAGTGAGTCAAATTTTGCATAAACTCCCCTGCAGTTTTCGAAATATCTCAAATATCCAAATTTCGAGGCATGAGCCATATTTTGAAGCCAAATTCTTGCTCTCTGCACGTATTCGCAGTTTGAAATTACGACTTTTTTATACCCAACATATGCCAAGTACTGAAAGCGGCGTTTGGTCACATTTGTCTGAATCCCCCCTGCAGTTTTCAAAATATCCCAAACATCCCAATTTCGAGGCCTGAGTCATATTTTGGAGCCAAATTCTGGCTCTCTGCACGTATTCGCAGTTTGATATTACGACTTTTTATACCCAACATATGCCAAGTACTGAAAGCGGCAGTGCGTCACATTTTGAACAAACTCCCCTGCAGTTTTCAAAATATCCCAAATATCCCAATTTCCAGGCCTGAGCCATATTTTGGAGCCAAATTCTGGCTCTCTGCACGTATTCGCAGTTTGAAATTACGACTTTATATACCCAACATATACCAAGTACTGAGAACGGCGTTTGGTCACATTTGTCTCAAACCTCCCTGCAGTTTTCAAAATATCCAAAACATCCCAATTTCGAGGCCTGAGCCATATTTTGGAGCCAAATTTTGACTCTATGCACGTATTCGCAGATTGAAATTACGACTTTTTATACCCAACATGTGCCAAGTCCTGAAAGCGGCAGTGAGTCACATTTTGCACAAACTCCCCTTCAGTTTTCGAAATATCCCAAATATCCCAATTTTGAGGCCTGAGCCATATTTTGGAGTCAAATTCTCGCTCTCTGCACGTATTCGCAGTTTGAAATTACGAATTTATACCCAACATATGCCAAGTACAGAAAGCGGCGTTTGGTCACATTTGTCTCAATTCCCCCTGCAGTTTTCAAAATATCCCATACATCCCAATTTCGAGGCCTGAGCCATATTTTGGAGGCAAATTCTGCCTCTCGCGCACGTATTCGCAGTTTGAAATTCCATTTTTTTTTTACCCAACATATGCCAAGTACTGAAAGCGGCAGTGAGTCACATTTTGCACAAACTCCCTTGCACTTTTCAAAATATCCCAAATATCCCAATTTCGAGGCCTGAGCCATATTTTGGAACCGAATTCTGACTCTCTGCACGTATTCGCAGTGTGAAATTACGACTTTATATACCCAACATATGCCAAGTACTGAAAGCGGGGGTTATCTTGAGATGATTTCGGGGCTTTTAGTGTCCCCGCGGCCCGGTCCTCGACCAGGTCTCCACCCCCAGGAAGCAGCCCGTGACAGCTGACTAACTCCCAGGTACCTATATACTGCTAGGTAACAGGGGCATTCAGGGTGAATGAAACTTTGCCCATTTGTTTCTGCCTCGTGCGGGAATCGAACCCGCGCCACATAATTACGAGTCCTGCGCGCTATCCACCAGGCTACGAGGCCCCCCCTCGTAGGGGGGCGGTCACATTCGTCCCATACCTCCCTGCAGTTTTCAAAATATCCCAAATATCCCAATTTCGAGGCCACAGCCATATTTTGGAGCTAAATTCTGGCTCTCTGCACGTATTCGCAGTTTGAAATTACGACTTTTTATACCCAACATATGCCAAGTACTGAAAGCGGCAGTGAGTCAAATTTTGCAAAAATTCCCCGGCAGTTTTCGAAATATCTCAAATATCCCAATTTCGAGGCCTGAGCCATATTTTGAAGCCAAATTCTTGCTCTCTGCACGTATTCGCAGTTTGAAATTACGACTTTTTTATACCCAACATATGCCAAGTACTGAAAGCGGCGTTTGGTCGCATTTGTCTCAATCCCCCCTGCAGTTTTCAAAATATCCCAAACATCCCAATTTCGAGGCCTGAGTCATATTTTGGAGCCAAATTCTGGCTCTCTGCACGTATTCGCAGTTTGATATTACGACTATTTATACCCAACATATGCCAAGTACTGAAAGCGGCAGTGAGTCACATTTTGAACAAACTCCCCTGCAGTTTTCAAAATATCCCAAATATCCCAATTTCCAGGCCTGAGCCATATTTTGGAGCCAAATTCTGGCTCTCTGCACGTATTCGCAGTTTGAAATTACGAATTTTTTATACCCAACAAATGCCAAGCACTGAAAGCGGCGTTTGGTCACATTTGTCTCAATCCCCCCTGCAGTTTTCAAAATATCCCAAACATCCCAATTTCGAGGCCTGAGTCATATTTTGGAGCCAAATTCTGGCTCCCTGCACGTATTCGCAGATTGAAATTACGACTTTTTATACCCAACATATGCCAAGTCCTGAAAGAGGCAGTGAGTCACATTTTGCACAAACTCCCCTGCAGTTTCGAAATATCCCAAATATCCCAATTTCGAGGTCAGAGCCATATTTTGGAGTCAAATTCTCGCTCTCTGCACGTATTCGCAGTTTGAAATTACGAATGTTATTCCCAACAAATGGCAAGCACTGAAAGCGGCATTTGGTCACATTTGTCTCAAACCTCCCTGCAGTTTTCAAAATATCCAAAACATCCCAATTTCGAAGCCTGAGCCATATTTTGGAGCCAAATTTTGACTCTATGCACGCATTCGCAGTTCGAAATTCCATTTTTTTTTACCCAACATATGCCAAGTACTGAAAGCGGCAGTGAGTCACATTTTGCACAAACTCCCTTGCAGTTTTCAAAATATCCCAAATATCCCAATTTCGAGGCCTGAGCCATATTTTGGAGCCAAATTCTGGCTCTCTGCATGTATTCGCAGTTTAAAATTACGACTTTTTATACCCAACATATGCCAAGTACTGAAAGCGGCAGTGAGTGACCTTTTGCACAAACTCCCTTGCAGTTTTCAAAATATCCCAAATATCCCAATTTCCAGGCCTGAGCCATATTTTGCAGCAAAATTCTGGCTCCCTGCACGTATTCACAGTTTGAAAATACGACTTTTTTATACCCAACATATGCGAAGTACTGAAAGCGACGTTTTGTCACATTTGTCCCAAACCTCCCTGCAGTTTTCAAAATATCCCAAACATCCCAATATCGAGGCCAGAGCCATATTTTGGAGCCAAATTCTGGCTCTCTGCACGTATTCGCAGTTTGAAATTACGACTTTATATACCCAACATATACCAAGTACTAAATGCGGCGTTTGGTCACATTTGTCTCAAACCTCCCTGCAGTTTTCAAAATATCCAAAACATCCCAATTTCGAGGCCTGAGCCATATTTTGGAGCCAAATTTTGACTCTATGCACGTATTCGCAGATTGAAATTACGACTTTTTATACCCAACATATGCCAAGTCTTCAAAGCGGCAGTGAGTCACATTTTGCACAAACTCCCCTTCAGTTTTCGAAATATCCCAAATATCCCAATTTCGAGGCCTGAGCCATATTTTGGAGTCAAATTCTTGCTCTCTGCACGTATTCGCAGTTTGAAATTACGAATTTTATACCCAACATATGCCAAGTACTGAAAGCGGCGTTTGGTCACATTTGTCTCAATTCCCCCTGCAGTTTTCAAAATATCCCATACATCCCAATTACGAGGCCTGAGCCATATTTTGGAGGCAAATTCTGCCTCTTGCGCACGTATTCGCAGTTTGAAATTCCATTTTTTTTTTACCCAACATATGCCAAGTACTGAAAGCGGCAGTGAGTCACATTTTGAACAAACTCCCCTTCAGTTTTCAAAATATCGCAAATATCCATATTTCCAGGCCTGAGCCATATTTTGCAGCCAAATTCTGGCTCCCTGCACGTATTTGCAGTTTGAAATTACGACTTTTTATACCCAACATATGCCAAGTACTGAAAGCAGCGTTTGGTCACATTTCTCTCAATCCTTCCTGCAGTTTTCAAAATATCCCAAACATCCCAATTTCGAGGCCCGAGCCATATTTTGGAGGCAAGTTCTGGCTCTCTGCACATATTTGCAGTTTGAAATTCCATTTTTTTTTACCCAACATATGCCAAGTACAGATGGCGGCAGTAAGTCACATTTTGCACAAACTCCCCTGCAGTTTTCGAAATATCCCAAATATCCCAATTTCGAGACCTGAGCCATATTTTGAAGCCAAATTCTTGCTCTCTGCACGTATTCGCAGTTTGAAATTACGACTTTTTTATACCCAACATATGCCAAGTACTGAAAGCAGCGTTTGGTCACATTTCTCTCAATCCTTCCTGCAGTTTTCAAAATATCCCAAACATCCCAATTTCTAGGCCTGAGAAATATTTTAGAGCCAAATTCTGGCTCTCTGCACGTATTCGCAGTTTGAAATTACGACTTTTTATACCCAGCATATGCCAAGTACTGAAAGCGGCAGTGAGTCACATTTTGCACAAACTCCCCTGCAGTGTTCAAAATATCCCGAATATCCCAATTTCGAGGCCTGAGCCATATTTTGGAGCCAAATTCTGGCTCTCTGCACGTATTCGCAGTTTGAAATTACGACTTTTTTATACCCAACATATGCCATGTACTGAAAGCGGCAGAGAGTGACATTTTGCACTAACTCCCCTGCAGTTTTCAAAATATCCCAAATATCCCAATTTCGAGGCCTGAGCCATATTTCGAAGCCAAATTCTTGCTCTCTGCACGTATTCGCAGTTTGAAATTACGACTTTTTATACCCAGCATATGCCAAGTACTGAAAGAGGCAGTGAGTCAAATTTTGCAAAAACTCCCCTGCAGTTTTCGAAATATCTCAAATATCCCAATTTCGAGGCCTGAGCCATATTTTGAAGCCAAATTCTTGCTCTCTGCACGTATTCGCAGTTTGAAATTACGACTTTTTATACCCAACATATGCCAAGTACTGAAAGCGGCAGTGAGTCAAATTTTGCAAAAACTCCCCTGAAGTTTTCGAAATATCTCAAATATCCCAATTTCGAGGCCTGAGCCATATTTTGAAGCCAAATTCTTGCTCTCTACACGTATTCGCAGTTTAAACTTACCACTTTTTTATACCCAACATATGCCAAGTACTGAAAGCGGCAGAGAGTGACATTTTGCACAAACTCCCCTGCAGTTTTCAAAATATCCCAAACATCCCAATTTCGAGGCCTGAGTCCTATTTTGGAGCCAAATTCTGTCTCTCTGCACGTATTCGCAGTTTGATATTACGACTTTTTATACCCAACATATGCCAAGTACTGAAAGCGGCAGTGAGTCAAATTTTGCAAAAACTCCCCTGCAGTTTTCGAAATATCTCAAATATCCCAATTTCGTGGCCTGAGCCATATTTTGAAGCCAAATTCTGGCTCTCTGCACGTATTCGAAGTTTGAAATTACAACTTTATATACCCAACATATACCAAGTACTGAAAGCGGCATTTGGTCACATTTGTCTCAAACCTCCCTGCAGTTTTCAAAATATCCAAAACATCCCAATTTCGAGGCCTGAGCCATATTTTGGAGCAAAATTTTGACTATGCACGTATTCGCAGATTGAAATTACGACTTTTTATACCCAACATATGCCAAGTCCTGAAAGCGGCAATGAGTCACATCTTGCACAAACTCCCCTTCAGTTTCCGAAATATCCCAAATATCCCAATTTCGAGGCCTGAGCCATATTTTGGAGTCAAATTCTTGCTCTCTGCACGTATTCGCAGTTTGAAATTACGAATTTATACCCAACATATGCCAAGTACTGAAAGCGGCGTTTGGTCACATTTGTCTCAATTCCCCCTGCAGTTTTCAAAATATCCCATACATCCCAATTTCGAGGCCTGAGCCATATTTTGGAGGCAAATTCTGCCTCTCGCGCACGTATTCGCAGTTTGAAATTCCATTTTTTTTTTACCCAACATATGCCAAGTACTGAAAGCGGCAGTGAGTCACATTTTGCACAAACTCCCTTGCACTTTTCAAAATATCCCAAATATCCCAATTTCGAGGCCTGAGCCATATTTTGGAACCGAATTCTGACTCTCTGCACATATTCGCAGTGTGAAATTACGACTTTATATACCCAACATATGCCAAGTACTGAAAGCGGGGGTTATCTTGAGATGATTTCGGGGCTTTTAGTGTCCCCGCGGCCCGGTCCTCGACCAGGTCTCCACCCCCAGGAAGCAGCCCGTGACAGCTGACTAACTCCCAGGTACCTATATACTGCTAGGTAACAGGGGCATTCAGGGTGAATGAAACTTTGCCCATTTGTTTCTGTCTCGTGCGGGAATCGAACCCGCGCCACATAATTACGAGTCCTGCGCGCTATCCACCAGGCTACGAGGCCCCCCTCGTAGGGGGGCGGTCACATTCGTCCCATACCTCCCTGCAGTTTTCAAAATATCCCAAATATCCCAATTTCGAGGCCACAGCCATATTTTGGAGCTAAATTCTGGCTCTCTGCACGTATTCGCAGTTTGAAATTACGACTTTTTATACCCAACATATGCCAAGTACTGAAAGCGGCAGTGAGTCAAATTTTGCAAAAATTCCCCGGCAGTTTTCGAAATATCTCAAATATCCCAATTTCTAGGCCTGA
The DNA here is from genome assembly GCF_040958095.1 of Procambarus clarkii. Lineage (NCBI taxonomy): Eukaryota > Metazoa > Arthropoda > Malacostraca > Decapoda > Cambaridae > Procambarus > Procambarus clarkii. Next base: position 34,167,606 of record NC_091206.1, on the reverse strand, counting down.
GCAATATTTTGAAGCCAAATTCTTGCTCTCTGCACGTATTCGCAGTTTGAAATTACGACTTTTTTATACCCAACAAATGCCAAGCACTGAAAGCGGCGTTTGGTCACATTTGTCTCAATCCCCCCTGCAGTTTTCAAAATATCCCAAACATCCCAATTTCGAGGCCTGAGTCATATTTTGGAGCCAAATTCTGGCTCCCTGCACGTATTCGCAGATTGAAATTACGACTTTTTATACCCAACATATGCCAAGTCCTGAAAGAGGCAGTGAGTCACATTTTGCACAAACTCCCCTGCAGTTTCGAAATATCCCAAATATCCCAATTTCGAGGTCAGAGCCATATTTTGGAGTCAAATTCTCGCTCTCTGCACGTATTCGCAGTTTGAAATTACGAATGTTATTCCCAACAAATGGCAAGCACTGAAAGCGGCATTTGGTCACATTTGTCTCAAACCTCCCTGCAGTTTTCAAAATATCCAAAACATCCCAATTTCGAGGCCTGAGCCATATTTTGGAGCCAAATTTTGACTCTATGCACGCATTCGCAGTTCGAAATTCCATTTTTTTTTACCCAACATATGCCAAGTACTGAAAGCGGCAGTGAGTCACATTTTGCACAAACTCCCTTGCAGTTTTCAAAATATCCCAAATATCCCAATTTCGAGGCCTGAGTCATATTTTGGAGCCAAATTCTGGCTCTCTGCACGTATTCGCAGTTTGATATTACGACTTTTTATACCCAACATATGCCAAGTACTGAAAGCGGCAGTGCGTCACATTTTGAACAAACTCCCCTGCAGTTTTCAAAATATCCCAAATATCCCAATTTCCAGGCCTGAGCCATATTTTGGAGCCAAATTCTGGCTCTCTGCACGTATTCGCAGTTTGAAATTACGACTTTATATACCCAACATATACCAAGTACTGAGAACGGCGTTTGGTCACATTTGTCTCAAACCTCCCTGCAGTTTTCAAAATATCCAAAACATCCCAATTTCGAGGCCTGAGCCATATTTTGGAGCCAAATTTTGACTCTATGCACGTATTCGCAGATTGAAATTACGACTTTTTATACCCAACATATGCCAAGTCCTGAAAGCGGCAGTGAGTCACATTTTGCACAAACTCCCCTTCAGTTTTCGAAATATCCCAAATATCCCAATTTTGAGGCCTGAGCCATATTTTGGAGTCAAATTCTCGCTCTCAGCACGTATTCGCAGTTTGAAATTACGAATTTATACCCAACATATGCCAAGTACAGAAAGCGGCGTTTGGTCACATTTGTCTCAATTCCCCCTGCAGTTTTCAAAATATCCCATACATCCCAATTTCGAGGCCTGAGCCATATTTTGGAGGCAAATTCTGCCTCTCGCGCACGTATTCGCAGTTTGAAATTCCATTTTTTTTTTACCCAACATATGCCAAGTACTGAAAGCGGCAGTGAGTCACATTTTGCACAAACTCCCTTGCACTTTTCAAAATATCCCAAATATCCCAATTTCGAGGCCTGAGCCATATTTTGGAACCGAATTCTGATTCTCGGCAAGTATTCGCAGTGTGAAATTACGACTTTATATACCCAACATATGCCAAGTACTGAAAGCGGGGGTTATCTTGAGGTTATCTTGAGTTGATTTCGGGGCTTTTAGTGTCCCCGCGGCCCGGTCCTCGACCAGGTCTCCACCCCCAGAAAGCAGCCTGTGACAGCTGACTAACTCCCAGGTACCTATATACTGCTAGGTAACAGGGGCATTCAGGGTGAAAGAAACTTTGCCCCCTCCCTCGACTAGGTCGAGGGAGGGGGTAGACGTACCGTGCGCGCTCCGTTAAAATCGTGACATTAACAGGGATTCGTAGGACTACTGCCGTGGATTACTGATTACAGACATAACAAAGTGCATAGTGACAGCTGGAAAATTGAAAATAGTCATTAACAATAGAACTTTGTGTTAAATAGAGAATAAACGGGAGACCACGTGTGAGCCAGTGAACGAGGCTTTGTGTACATGCGTGTATTAGGATAAAAAAAAAAGAAACAAAAAAAATAGTGAACGGTGATTCGTGGAACAGTGATGTGGAACGGGTATCACAACAACATATAAGTTGGAAGTGAATATTATAAATATAGAACACTAGAAATATAGAATAGTGGCAAGAGGCGGCATCAGTGGTTATAAATCGGGTAACTGGAAACTGGTGACATCAACCTGGGCCACAAGAGGTCACCTGTACTGACCGGGGGACCAGCCTCGCTACCTACGCTAAGTACCTGCCATAAAGTTTGAACAAAATAACACACATAATATTACAAATATACGATATACATATAATATTATAATATTAAACATATAAATATATATACATATATATTGTTACAAATATACAATATACATATAATATTATAAATATATAGATATATACAACAAAACAAGGCAATATGGGAGTAAATAAACAAATTTGTGGCCACTGTAACAATTTCTTAAAGACGAAGGTAACGGGAATTGAATGTTATATCTGTAAGACTAGATTCCATTCGGCTTGTACAGGAGTGAGTAACACTACGGCACTGAGAGATGGCCACTTGCTCTGGGTGTGTAAAAATGACCTGCCAGCTTGGAATATCCTAAAAAACCTTCTAGATAACATGACGCATGAACGGAAAACATCATTCATTGGAAGCCTACCAGCCATCCAGAAGGAGTGGGAAAGGAACAACAATTCTAATATACAAGGGGCGGAGGCTATAGTCAGGGATGAAACTGAGGCTGAAACTCAGGAAGTTGCAAACTCTGACTCAGTAGGCCTGGATGTAGATGACATTAAACTAGAAAGTGTATCTGACAGCTCGATAGGTACAGACACCACGACGGTTCTCGATAGAGCAGTTCAGAACAGAAGGACAGACTTATGCAAATTTTATGCAAAGGGCATATGCAGACATAGATATGCTGGTAATAAGAAAGGATTAGAATGCAGTTACCAACATCCCAAAAAATGTTTAAATATGCTTAGGAAAGGTGAGTGTCGATTTGGATCAATATGTAGGTTTTTCCATCCTGACATGTGTAAAACCTCACTGGAGGACAGAAAATGCTATGACCTTAGCTGTCCACACTTTCACGTGAAAGGCACGGAACGCTACATAAAGAGTGGCAAGCAGGATAATGAATTTGGAGGAAACTCTATAAATTTTTTATACCAGACCGGCAGAGAATTCAAAAGGAGCAGCATGGAGAGTGTATGGAACTGGATGCCAGATCCACTGGCATTCCAGAATTACAGATACAATTACCCACCGAAAGGGAACTACAACTACGACAGAAAACTGCCCTACAACAATCAGTACTGGTCAGAACAAACTCATTATGTCCACGATTAATGGACGTGCCGAAAAAGTCTCCCATTCAAACTATCACTAATAGAGTAACCTCATTCATCTTTGCCAACATACAAGGACTGAAAACAAGAACAAACAACAAAGTACAGTTCATAAATGGCCTCCTCACGGAGTCAAATGCAGTATTTGGAGCTTTCACAGAAACCCATGCAGGGGAATTGTTGGACAGTGAGATCTGGATTCCAGGATATAACCTATACAGGTGTGATAGGAAAATTAGGTCACATGGAGGAGTGGGTCTGTATATTAGGGAAGACCTTGTATGCTCGGAGCTCCTAAACGTTACAAATGAGGTGGTAGAGGTACTGGGATTAAAAATAGAGAAAATAAATTTAGTGATTATACTAATATACAAACCGCCAGATGCAACGGCTGAGGAATTCACAGAACAGATAAACAAAATAGAGAATAGCCTTGATAATTTGGAGAACCCGATACCTGATATTATTTTCCTAGGTGACTTCAACTTGCCTAGTCTCAGGTGGAAAATAGCAAACAATAATATTATACCAGGAAATCTATCAGGACCTAACCAACCACAGATTAGAGAACTACTTAGATTCTGTGACAAATTTTCACTCAATCAGCAGATATCGGAGCCAACGAGAAATGAAAATATTCTAGATCTGGTCTTTACGAACAATGAAGACATTATCAGAGACATTACGATATCAGATACCACATACTCAGATCACAAACTCATTGAAGTGCAAACGACCATCAATAGTCAGAATAGACCTAAAACGTTGATAAAGCGAGAGGGGCTATTCAGTAAATTCAATTTTAATAATAAAAGGATAGACTGGGAGATAATAAACAGGGAACTTACAAACATTCCATGGGCACCTGTTCTAAATAATACAAGTCCTACAGAAGGAATAGAAAAACTTACTTCAGAAGCGTATCAAGTCTGTCTGAAACACGTTCCTTTGAGGAAAGCCAGAAAGAGATCTAACGTAGAAAGAGAACGCAGATGACACTATAAACGCAGGAAAAAAATAACGGAACTGCTTATGCAGACACGAATTTCCCGTCAAAGAAGGAATAATTTAAATAGGGAGATTGAAGAAATCGAGCGGAAATTGAAACACTCATATGAAACTGAAGAAAGGCAGTTAGAACAGAAAGCAATTCAGGAAATAAAGAAAAATCCAAAATATTTCTTCTCATATGCGAAATCAAAAGCAAAAACCACTGCCAGTATTGGACCTATTCGTACAAGTGAAGGTTCATACACGGAGGATGACAAAGAAATTAGTGAAATCCTAAAAAAGCAGTATGAGGACATGTTTAGCACTCCAATAAACAACATGAAGGTGGAAGATCCAGACATTTTCTTTATGCGGGATATTCAAACCCCGGTAAATATAACTGATATAAACACGAGCGCACTAAATTTTGAAAAAGAAATTGAAAACATGCCCATGCACTCGGCCCCAGGTCCAGACTCATGGAATTCAATATTTATAAAGAAATGCAAAGTGCCGGTAGCACAGGCACTCAGTATAGTGTGGAGGAAGAGCTTGGACACGGGGGAGATACCAGATGCACTTAAAGTAGCAGACATAGCCCCTCTACACAAGGGAGGGAGCAAAGCATTGGCAAAAAATTATAGACCAGTTGCACTAACATCGCACATCATAAAAGTATTTGAGAGAGTAATTAGGAGTCAGGTCACCAATTTCATGGAGACCAATGACCTTCATAACCCAGGCCAACATGGATTTCGAGCGGGAAGATCGTGCCTCTCACAGCTACTTGAGCACTACGACAAAGTCACTGAGGCATTAGAAGAGAAACAGAATGCTGATGTGATATACACGGACTTCGCAAAGGCCTTCGATAAATGTGACCATGGCGTGATAGCACACAAAATGAAGTCAATGGGAATAACCGGTAAAGTAGGACGCTGGATACTCAGTTTTCTGTCAAACAGGACTCAGCGAGTAACTGTCAACCATATAAAATCTAGTCCAAGTGCAGTGAAAAGCTCTGTACCTCAGGGTACAGTCCTTGCACCACTGCTTTTCCTTATTCTCATATCAGATATAGACAAAAATACAAGTCACAGCTTCGTATCATCCTTTGCAGATGACACAAAAATCAGTATGAAAATTACCTCGGCTGAGGACATTGAAAAACTTCAAGCTGATATTAATAAAGTTTTCGACTGGGCATCAGAAAATAACATGATGTTTAACAGTGATAAATTCCAGGTACTCAGGTACGGTAAAAATGAGGACCTTAAACATAATACAGAGTACAAAACACAATCAAATGTACCCATAGTAGGAAAACAGCATGTAAAGGATTTGGGAATAATAATGTCGGACGACCTAACGTTTAAGGAGCATAACCAAGCAAATATTGCGACAGCCAGAAAAATGATAGGATGGATTACGAGAACTTTCAAATCCAGGGATCCCATCACAATGGTTGTACTCTTCAAGGCACTTGTGTTGTGTTGTGTCTTGAGTACTGCTCAGTACTCACTTCCCCCTTCAAAGCAGGAGAGATTGCTGAAATAGAGGGAATACAGAGAACATATACGGCACGCATAGACGCAATAAAGCACCTAAATTATTGGGATCGTCTCAAAGCCCTCCAAATGTACTCACTAGAAAGAAGACGAGAGAGATATCAAATAATATACACCTGGAAGATACTGGAGGGCCAAGTACCAAATCTACACAGTAAAATAACAACGTACTGGAGTGAACGACATGGAAGAAAATGTAGAATAGAACCAATGAAGAGCAGAGGTGCCATAGGCACAATCAGAGAACACTGTATAAACATCAGAGGTCCGCGGTTGTTCAACGTCCTCCCAGCAAGCATAAGAAATATTGCCGGAACAACCGTGGACATTTTCAAGAGGAAACTAGATTTATTCCTCCAAGGAGTGCCGCACCAACCGGGCTGTGGTGGGTATGTGGGTCTGCGGGCCGCTCCAAGCAACAGCCTGGTGGACCAAACTCTCACAAGTCGAGCCTGGCCTCGGGCCGGGCTTGGGGAGTAGAAGAACTCCCAGAACCCCATCAACCAGGTAATCAACCAGGTATTAACCAGGTATTTGTTTCTGCCTCGTGCGGGAATCGAACCCGCGCCACAGAATTACGAGTCCTGCACGCTATCCACCAGGCTACGAGGCCCCCCTCGTAGGAGGGCGGTCACATTCGTCCCATACCTCCCTGCAGTTTTCAAAATATCCCAAATATCCCAATTTCGAGGCCTGAGCCATATTTTGGAGCCAAATTCTGGCACTCTGCACGTATTCGCAGTTTGAAATTACGACTTTTTATACCCAACATATGCCAAGTACTGAAAGCGGCAGTGAGTCAAATTTTGCAAAAACTCCCCTGCAGTTTTCGAAATTTCTCAAATATCCCAATTTCGAGGCCTGAGCCATATTTTGAAGCCAAATTCTTGCTCTCTGCACGTATTCGCAGTATGAAATTACGACTTTTTTATACCCAACATATGCCAAGTACTGAAAGCGGCGTTTGGTCACATTTGTCTCAATCCCCCCTGCAGTTTTCAAAATATCCCAAACATCCCAATTTCGAGGCCTGAGTCATATTTTAGAGCCAAATTCTGGCTCTCTGCACGTATTCGCAGTTTGATATTACGACTATTTATACCCAACATATGCCAAGTACTGAAAGCGGCAGTGAGTCACATTTTGAAAAAACTCCCCTGCAGTTTTCAAAATATCCAAAATATCCCAATTTCAAGGCCTGAGCCATATTTTGGAGCCAAATTCTGGCTCTCTGCACGTATTCGCAGTTTGAAATTACGAATTTTTACACCCAACATATGCCAAGTACTGAAAGCAACAGTGAGTGACTTTTTGCACAAACTCCTCTGCAGTTTTCAAAATATCCCAAATATCCCAATTTCCAGGCCTCAGCCATATTTTGCAGCCAAATTCTGGCTCCCTGCACGTATTCGCAGTTTGAAATTACGACTTTTTATACCCAACATATGCCAAGTCCTTAAAGCGGCAGTGAGGCACATTTTGCACAAACTCCCCTGCAGTTTTCGAAATAACCCAAATATCCCAATTTCGAGGCCTGAGACATATTTCGAAGACAAATTCTTGCTCTCTGCACGTATTCGCAGTTTGAAATTACGACTTTTTATACCCAACATATGCCAAGTACTGAAATCGGCATTTGTCACATTTGTCCCAAACCTCCCTGCAGTTTTCAAAATGTCCCAAACATCCCAATATCGAGGCCTGAGCCATATTTTGGAGCCAAATTCTGGCTCTCTGCACGTATTCGCAGGTTGAAATTACGATTTTTTATACCCAACAAATGCCAAGCACTGAAAGCGGCGTTTGGTCACATTTGTCTCAATCCCCCCTGCAGTTTTCAAAATATCCCAAACATCCCAATTTCGAGGCCTGAGTCATATTTTGGAGCCAAATTCTGGCTCCCTGCACATATTCGCAGATTGAAATTACGACTTTTTATACCCAAGATATGCCAAGTCTTGAAAGCGGCAGTGAGTCACATTTTGCACAAACTCCCCTTCAGTTTTCGAAATATCCCAAATATCCCAATTTCGAGGCCTGAGCCATATTTTCGAGTCAAATTCTTGCTCTCTGCACGTATTCGCAGTTTGAAATTACGAATTTTATACCCAACATATGCCAAGTACTGAAAGCGGCGTTTGGTCACATTTGTCTCAATTCCCCCTGCAGTTTTCAAAATATCCCATACATCCCAATTTCGAGGCCTGAGCCATATTTTGGAGGCAAATTCTGCCTCTTGCGCACGTATTCGCAGTTTGAAATTCCATTTTTTTTTTACCCAACATATGCCAAGTACTGAAAGCGGCAGTGAGTCACATTTTGCACAAACTCCCTTGCAGTTTTTAAAATATCCCAAATATCCCAATTTCGAGGCCTGAGCCATATTTTGGAACCGAATTCTGGCTCTCTGCACGTATTCGCAGTGTGAAATTACGACTTTATATACCCAACATATGCCAAGTACTGAAAGCGGGGGTTATCTTGAGGTTATCTTGAGATGATTTCGGGGCTTTTAGTGTCCCCGCGGCCCGGTCCTCGACCAGGTCTCCACCCCCAGGAAGCAGCCCGTGACAGCTGACTAACTCCCAGGGACCTATATACTGCTAGGTAACAGGGGCATTCAGGGTGAAAGAAACTTTGCCCATTTGTTTCTGCCTCGTGCGGGAATCGAACCCGCGCCACAGAATTACGAGTCCTGCGCGCTATCCACCTGGCTACGAGGCCCCCCTCGTAGGGGGGCGGTCACATTCGTCCCATACCTCCCTGCAGTTTTCAAAATATCCCAATTTCGAGGCCTGAGCCATATTTTGGAGTCAAATTCTGGCTCTCTGCACGTATTCGCAGTTTGAAATTACGACTTTTTATACCCAACATATGCCAAGTACTGAAAGCGGCAGTGAGTCAAATTTTGCAAAAACTCCCCTGAAGTTTTCGAAATATCTCAAATATCCCAATTTCGAGGCCTGAGCCATATTTTGAAGCCAAATTCTTGCTCTCTACACGTATTCGCAGTTTAAACTTACGACTTTTTTATACCCAACATATGCCAAGTACTGAAAGCGGCAGAGAGTGACATTTTGCACAAACTCCCCTGCAGTTTTCAAAATATCCCAAACATCCCAATTTCGAGGCCTGAGTCCTATTTTGGAGCCAAATTCTGTCTCTCTGCACGTATTCGCAGTTTGATATTACGACTTTTTATACCCAACATATGCCAAGTACTGAAAGCGGCAGTGAGTCAAATTTTGCAAAAACTCCCCTGCAGTTTTCGAAATATCTCAAATATCCCAATTTCGAGGCCTGAGCCATATTTTGAAGCCAAATTCTGGCTCTCTGCACGTATTCGAAGTTTGAAATTACAACTTTATATACCCAACATATACCAAGTACTGAAAGCGGCATTTGGTCACATTTGTCTCAAACCTCCCTGCAGTTTTCAAAATATCCAAAACATCCCAATTTCGAGGCCTGAGCCATATTTTGGAGCAAAATTTTGATTATGCACGTATTCGCAGATTGAAATTACGACTTTTTATACCCAACATATGCCAAGTCCTGACAGCGGCAATGAGTCACATCTTGCACAAACTCCCCTTCAGTTTCCGAAATATCCCAAATATCCCAATTTCGAGGCCTGAGCCATATTTTGGAGTCAAATTCTCGCTCTCTGCACGTATTCGCAGTTTGAAATTACGAATTTATACCCAACATATGCCAAGTACTGAAAGCGGCGTTTGGTCACATTTGTCTCAATTCCCCCTGCAGTTTTCAAAATATCCCATACATCCCAATTTCGAGGCCTGAGCCATATTTTGGAGGCAAATTCTGCCTCTCGCGCACGTATTCGCAGTTTGAAATTCCATTTTTTTTTTACCCAACATATGCCAAGTACTGAAAGCGGCAGTGAGTCACATTTTGCACAAACTCCCTTGCACTTTTCAAAATATCCCAAATATCCCAATTTCGAGGCCTGAGCCATATTTTGGAACCGAATTCTGACTCTCTGCACGTATTCGCAGTGTGAAATTACGACTTTATATACCCAACATATGCCAAGTACTGAAAGCGGGGGTTATCTTGAGATGATTTCGGGGCTTTTAGTGTCCCCGCGGCCCGGTCCTCGACCAGGTCTCCACCCCCAGGAAGCAGCCCGTGACAGCTGACTAACTCCCAGGTACCTATATACTGCTAGGTAACAGGGGCATTCAGGGTGAATGAAACTTTGCCCATTTGTTTCTGCCTCGTGCGGGAATCGAACCCGCGCCACATAATTACGAGTCCTGCGCGCTATCCACCAGGCTACGAGGCCCCCCCTCGTAGGGGGGCGGTCACATTCGTCCCATACCTCCCTGCAGTTTTCAAAATATCCCAAATATCCCAATTTCGAGGCCACAGCCATATTTTGGAGCTAAATTCTGGCTCTCTGCACGTATTCGCAGTTTGAAATTACGACTTTTTATACCCAACATATGCCAAGTACTGAAAGCGGCAGTGAGTCAAATTTTGCAAAAATTCCCCGGCAGTTTTCGAAATATCTCAAATATCCCAATTTCGAGGCCTGAGCCATATTTTGAAGCCAAATTCTTGCTCTCTGCACGTATTCGCAGTTTGAAATTACGACTTTTTTATACCCAACATATGCCAAGTACTGAAAGCGGCGTTTGGTCGCATTTGTCTCAATCCCCCCTGCAGTTTTCAAAATATCCCAAACATCCCAATTTCGAGGCCTGAGTCATATTTTGGAGCCAAATTCTGGCTCTCTGCACGTATTCGCAGTTTGATATTACGACTATTTATACCCAACATATGCCAAGTACTGAAAGCGGCAGTGAGTCACATTTTGAACAAACTCCCCTGCAGTTTTCAAAATATCCCAAATATCCCAATTTCCAGGCCTGAGCCATATTTTGGAGCCAAATTCTGGCTCTCTGCACGTATTCGCAGTTTGAAATTACGAATTTTTTATACCCAACAAATGCCAAGCACTGAAAGCGGCGTTTGGTCACATTTGTCTCAATCCCCCCTGCAGTTTTCAAAATATCCCAAACATCCCAATTTCGAGGCCTGAGTCATATTTTGGAGCCAAATTCTGGCTCCCTGCACGTATTCGCAGATTGAAATTACGACTTTTTATACCCAACATATGCCAAGTCCTGAAAGAGGCAGTGAGTCACATTTTGCACAAACTCCCCTGCAGTTTCGAAATATCCCAAATATCCCAATTTCGAGGTCAGAGCCATATTTTGGAGTCAAATTCTCGCTCTCTGCACGTATTCGCAGTTTGAAATTACGAATGTTATTCCCAACAAATGGCAAGCACTGAAAGCGGCATTTGGTCACATTTGTCTCAAACCTCCCTGCAGTTTTCAAAATATCCAAAACATCCCAATTTCGAGGCCTGAGCCATATTTTGGAGCCAAATTTTGACTCTATGCACGCATTCGCAGTTCGAAATTCCATTTTTTTTTACCCAACATATGCCAAGTACTGAAAGCGGCAGTGAGTCACATTTTGCACAAACTCCCTTGCAGTTTTCAAAATATCCCAAATATCCCAATTTCGAGGCCTGAGCCATATTTTGGAGCCAAATTCTGGCTCTCTGCATGTATTCGCAGTTTAAAATTACGACTTTTTATACCCAACATATGCCAAGTACTGAAAGCGGCAGTGAGTGACCTTTTGCACAAACTCCCTTGCAGTTTTCAAAATATCCCAAATATCCCAATTTCCAGGCCTGAGCCATATTTTGCAGCAAAATTCTGGCTCCCTGCACGTATTCACAGTTTGAAAATACGACTTTTTTATACCCAACATATGCGAAGTACTGAAAGCGACGTTTTGTCACATTTGTCCCAAACCTCCCTGCAGTTTTCAAAATATCCCAAACATCCCAATATCGAGGCCAGAGCCATATTTTGGAGCCAAATTCTGGCTCTCTGCACGTATTCGCAGTTTGAAATTACGACTTTATATACCCAACATATACCAAGTACTAAATGCGGCGTTTGGTCACATTTGTCTCAAACCTCCCTGCAGTTTTCAAAATATCCAAAACATCCCAATTTCGAGGCCTGAGCCATATTTTGGAGCCAAATTTTGACTCTATGCACGTATTCGCAGATTGAAATTACGACTTTTTATACCCAACATATGCCAAGTCTTCAAAGCGGCAGTGAGTCACATTTTGCACAAACTCCCCTTCAGTTTTCGAAATATCCCAAATATCCCAATTTCGAGGCCTGAGCCATATTTTGGAGTCAAATTCTTGCTCTCTGCACGTATTCGCAGTTTGAAATTACGAATTTTATACCCAACATATGCCAAGTACTGAAAGCGGCGTTTGGTCACATTTGTCTCAATTCCCCCTGCAGTTTTCAAAATATCCCATACATCCCAATTACGAGGCCTGAGCCATATTTTGGAGGCAAATTCTGCCTCTTGCGCACGTATTCGCAGTTTGAAATTCCATTTTTTTTTTACCCAACATATGCCAAGTACTGAAAGCGGCAGTGAGTCACATTTTGAACAAACTCCCCTTCAGTTTTCAAAATATCGCAAATATCCATATTTCCAGGCCTGAGCCATATTTTGCAGCCAAATTCTGGCTCCCTGCACGTATTTGCAGTTTGAAATTACGACTTTTTATACCCAACATATGCCAAGTACTGAAAGCAGCGTTTGGTCACATTTCTCTCAATCCTTCCTGCAGTTTTCAAAATATCCCAAACATCCCAATTTCGAGGCCCGAGCCATATTTTGGAGGCAAGTTCTGGCTCTCTGCACATATTTGCAGTTTGAAATTCCATTTTTTTTTACCCAACATATGCCAAGTACAGATGGCGGCAGTAAGTCACATTTTGCACAAACTCCCCTGCAGTTTTCGAAATATCCCAAATATCCCAATTTCGAGACCTGAGCCATATTTTGAAGCCAAATTCTTGCTCTCTGCACGTATTCGCAGTTTGAAATTACGACTTTTTTATACCCAACATATGCCAAGTACTGAAAGCAGCGTTTGGTCACATTTCTCTCAATCCTTCCTGCAGTTTTCAAAATATCCCAAACATCCCAATTTCTAGGCCTGAGAAATATTTTAGAGCCAAATTCTGGCTCTCTGCACGTATTCGCAGTTTGAAATTACGACTTTTTATACCCAGCATATGCCAAGTACTGAAAGCGGCAGTGAGTCACATTTTGCACAAACTCCCCTGCAGTGTTCAAAATATCCCGAATATCCCAATTTCGAGGCCTGAGCCATATTTTGGAGCCAAATTCTGGCTCTCTGCACGTATTCGCAGTTTGAAATTACGACTTTTTTATACCCAACATATGCCATGTACTGAAAGCGGCAGAGAGTGACATTTTGCACTAACTCCCCTGCAGTTTTCAAAATATCCCAAATATCCCAATTTCGAGGCCTGAGCCATATTTCGAAGCCAAATTCTTGCTCTCTGCACGTATTCGCAGTTTGAAATTACGACTTTTTATACCCAGCATATGCCAAGTACTGAAAGAGGCAGTGAGTCAAATTTTGCAAAAACTCCCCTGCAGTTTTCGAAATATCTCAAATATCCCAATTTCGAGGCCTGAGCCATATTTTGAAGCCAAATTCTTGCTCTCTGCACGTATTCGCAGTTTGAAATTACGACTTTTTATACCCAGCATATGCCAAGTACTGAAAGCGGCAGTGAGTCAAATTTTGCAAAAACTCCCCTGAAGTTTTCGAAATATCTCAAATATCCCAATTTCGAGGCCTGAGCCATATTTTGAAGCCAAATTCTTGCTCTCTACACGTATTCGCAGTTTAAACTTACCACTTTTTTATACCCAACATATGCCAAGTACTGAAAGCGGCAGAGAGTGACATTTTGCACAAACTCCCCTGCAGTTTTCAAAATATCCCAAACATCCCAATTTCGAGGCCTGAGTCCTATTTTGGAGCCAAATTCTGTCTCTCTGCACGTATTCGCAGTTTGATATTACGACTTTTTATACCCAACATATGCCAAGTACTGAAAGCGGCAGTGAGTCAAATTTTGCAAAAACTCCCCTGCAGTTTTCGAAATATCTCAAATATCCCAATTTCGTGGCCTGAGCCATATTTTGAAGCCAAATTCTGGCTCTCTGCACGTATTCGAAGTTTGAAATTACAACTTTATATACCCAACATATACCAAGTACTGAAAGCGGCATTTGGTCACATTTGTCTCAAACCTCCCTGCAGTTTTCAAAATATCCAAAACATCCCAATTTCGAGGCCTGAGCCATATTTTGGAGCAAAATTTTGACTATGCACGTATTCGCAGTTTGAAATTACGAATTTATACCCAACATATGCCAAGTACTGAAAGCGGCGTTTGGTCACATTTGTCTCAATTCCCCCTGCAGTTTTCAAAATATCCCATACATCCCAATTTCGAGGCCTGAGCCATATTTTGGAGGCAAATTCTGCCTCTCGCGCACGTATTCGCAGTTTGAAATTCCATTTTTTTTTTACCCAACATATGCCAAGTACTGAAAGCGGCAGTGAGTCACATTTTGCACAAACTCCCTTGCACTTTTCAAAATATCCCAAATATCCCAATTTCGAGGCCTGAGCCATATTTTGGAACCGAATTCTGACTCTCTGCACATATTCGCAGTGTGAAATTACGACTTTATATACCCAACATATGCCAAGTACTGAAAGCGGGGGTTATCTTGAGATGATTTCGGGGCTTTTAGTGTCCCCGCGGCCCGGTCCTCGACCAGGTCTCCACCCCCAGGAAGCAGCCCGTGACAGCTGACTAACTCCCAGGTACCTATATACTGCTAGGTAACAGGGGCATTCAGGGTGAATGAAACTTTGCCCATTTGTTTCTGTCTCGTGCGGGAATCGAACCCGCGCCACATAATTACGAGTCCTGCGCGCTATCCACCAGGCTACGAGGCCCCCCTCGTAGGGGGGCGGTCACATTCGTCCCATACCTCCCTGCAGTTTTCAAAATATCCCAAATATCCCAATTTCGAGGCCACAGCCATATTTTGGAGCTAAATTCTGGCTCTCTGCACGTATTCGCAGTTTGAAATTACGACTTTTTATACCCAACATATGCCAAGTACTGAAAGCGGCAGTGAGTCAAATTTTGCAAAAATTCCCCGGCAGTTTTCGAAATATCTCAAATATCCCAATTTCTAGGCCTGAGCAATATTTTGAAGCCAAATTCTTGCTCTCTGCACGTATTCGCAGTTTGAAATTACGACTTTTTTATACCCAACAAATGCCAAGCACTGAAAGCGGCGTTTGGTCACATTTGTCTCAATCCCCCCTGCAGTTTTCAAAATATCCCAAACATCCCAATTTCGAGGCCTGAGTCATATTTTGGAGCCAAATTCTGGCTCCCTGCACGTATTCGCAGATTGAAATTACGACTTTTTATACCCAACATATGCCAAGTCCTGAAAGAGGCAGTGAGTCACATTTTGCACAAACTCCCCTGCAGTTTCGAAATATCCCAAATATCCCAATTTCGAGGTCAGAGCCATATTTTGGAGTCAAATTCTCGCTCTCTGCACGTATTCGCAGTTTGAAATTACGAATGTTATTCCCAACAAATGGCAAGCACTGAAAGCGGCATTTGGTCACATTTGTCTCAAACCTCCCTGCAGTTTTCAAAATATCCAAAACATCCCAATTTCGAGGCCTGAGCCATATTTTGGAGCCAAATTTTGACTCTATGCACGCATTCGCAGTTCGAAATTCCATTTTTTTTTACCCAACATATGCCAAGTACTGAAAGCGGCAGTGAGTCACATTTTGCACAAACTCCCTTGCAGTTTTCAAAATATCCCAAATATCCCAATTTCGAGGCCTGAGTCATATTTTGGAGCCAAATTCTGGCTCTCTGCACGTATTCGCAGTTTGATATTACGACTTTTTATACCCAACATATGCCAAGTACTGAAAGCGGCAGTGCGTCACATTTTGAACAAACTCCCCTGCAGTTTTCAAAATATCCCAAATATCCCAATTTCCAGGCCTGAGCCATATTTTGGAGCCAAATTCTGGCTCTCTGCACGTATTCGCAGTTTGAAATTACGACTTTATATACCCAACATATACCAAGTACTGAGAACGGCGTTTGGTCACATTTGTCTCAAACCTCCCTGCAGTTTTCAAAATATCCAAAACATCCCAATTTCGAGGCCTGAGCCATATTTTGGAGCCAAATTTTGACTCTATGCACGTATTCGCAGATTGAAATTACGACTTTTTATACCCAACATATGCCAAGTCCTGAAAGCGGCAGTGAGTCACATTTTGCACAAACTCCCCTTCAGTTTTCGAAATATCCCAAATATCCCAATTTTGAGGCCTGAGCCATATTTTGGAGTCAAATTCTCGCTCTCAGCACGTATTCGCAGTTTGAAATTACGAATTTATACCCAACATATGCCAAGTACAGAAAGCGGCGTTTGGTCACATTTGTCTCAATTCCCCCTGCAGTTTTCAAAATATCCCATACATCCCAATTTCGAGGCCTGAGCCATATTTTGGAGGCAAATTCTGCCTCTCGCGCACGTATTCGCAGTTTGAAATTCCATTTTTTTTTTACCCAACATATGCCAAGTACTGAAAGCGGCAGTGAGTCACATTTTGCACAAACTCCCTTGCACTTTTCAAAATATCCCAAATATCCCAATTTCGAGGCCTGAGCCATATTTTGGAACCGAATTCTGATTCTCGGCAAGTATTCGCAGTGTGAAATTACGACTTTATATACCCAACATATGCCAAGTACTGAAAGCGGGGGTTATCTTGAGGTTATCTTGAGTTGATTTCGGGGCTTTTAGTGTCCCCGCGGCCCGGTCCTCGACCAGGTCTCCACCCCCAGAAAGCAGCCTGTGACAGCTGACTAACTCCCAGGTACCTATATACTGCTAGGTAACAGGGGCATTCAGGGTGAAAGAAACTTTGCCCCCTCCCTCGACTAGGTCGAGGGAGGGGGTAGACGTACCGTGCGCGCTCCGTTAAAATCGTGACATTAACAGGGATTCGTAGGACTACTGCCGTGGATTACTGATTACAGACATAACAAAGTGCATAGTGACCGCTGGAAAATTGAAAATAGTCATTAACAATAGAACTTTGTGTTAAATAGAGAATAAACGGGAGACCACGTGTGAGCCAGTGAACGAGGCTTTGTGTACATGCGTGTATTAGGATAAAAAAAAAAGAAACAAAAAAAATAGTGACGGTGATTCGTGGAACAGTGATGTGGAACGGGTATCACAACAACATATAAGTTGGAAGTGAATATTATAAATATAGAACACTAGAAATATAGAATAGTGGCAAGAGGCGGCATCAGTGGTTATAAATCGGGTAACTGGAAACTGGTGACATCAACCTGGGCCACAAGAGGTCACCTGTACTGACCGGGGGACCAGCCTCGCTACCTACGCTAAGTACCTGCCATAAAGTTTGAACAAAATAACACACATAATATTACAAATATACGATATACATATAATATTATAATATTAAACATATAAATATATATACATATATATTGTTACAAATATACAATATACATATAATATTATAAATATATAGATATATACAACAAAACAAGGCAATATGGGAGTAAATAAACAAATTTGTGGCCACTGTAACAATTTCTTAAAGACGAAGGTAACGGGAATTGAATGTTATATCTGTAAGACTAGATTCCATTCGGCTTGTACAGGAGTGAGTAACACTACGGCACTGAGAGATGGCCACTTGCTCTGGGTGTGTAAA